>NW_006920951.1:505900-548979 GCF_000392275.1 Phaeoacremonium minimum UCRPA7
CCCGCGTCGATCTCGGCGCGCAGCTCGTCCGCCGTGCCCAGGAACCGGCGCTCGCACGTCTCCGAGTCCCAGTCCACCACGTACGCCGGCGCCGTCTCGACCTGCTGCGAGATGCCGCCGCTCGAGCCCGACCGCACGTGGTAGTGCTGCACCGCCGCTATCGCCGCGGACTGCAGTGGCGCACGGGGAGGCTGGAGCTCACTGGCCATGGTGAGGTCTAGCGATGGCTGCACTTACGGCCATTTGTTTCGCTTGTTGAAGAGCCAGTCGTCAGACTGGGCGTGGTGAGGACAGATATGTGATATGAGATATGAGATATGAGATATACAGAGAAAAGAAGATGCAACAATGGATCAGAAGACTAGAAAAGGGAAAGAAATCAGACATATACCGTAATCATTATGAACATAGGAAGAGATCAGCACTTGACGTCTTCCAAATGCACGCATGGTCGTGCAGCTTGAGCTAGGGTCATTCAGATTAATATTTGCTGCTCAGCTGATTGCTGCACGCCTGCAGGTCAGAAACGTGGCCAATGAAACAAAAGCTCTTGTGTCCAGTATTCCATCGATCCTTTTAACCATATCGGAATAGTAGCAGAACCACACCATCCGGACCAGTTAATGCAGCAGTTACATCTAGAGGCGGCATTGCCAATGGCCTGGATTTCTTGCAGCTCAAAAAGCTTACCGCCAGCACAGCCCTCGCAACTCAGGCTAGTCTGTAAGGCTGAAGAAGCGATCATAACATGTCCTCAATCACGATATTCAAGTAAAAAGGCGTGCAAATGGGCAGCAGAAGATCAATATTGCTTTCTTATTTTCCCTGTCTTGCCGATCCGTAAACGCCGCTGGGGTTCCCCTTGGAAAACGCCATGAAAGAAGGAGAAAACACGCGACGATGAGATATATGAATGCCGAATCCACCAGGCCAACCATTCCCTTTGATCTTTCTGGAAAACCTCTCGTCACATATCATGCTAAATGAGCGTAAGTGAAGCGCGCAGGAAAAATGAATACAACAAATGCAAGCCTCGTACAATCGGGATCCGCTTGGTGAGCCGGACAGGTAGTGTGACAAGGCGACCCGGGGGTGTCTCCGAGACGACATAAGGAGAGATCGTCCCGTAGCTTCCTAGGCCCTCGCAAAACAGGCATCTCGCTCTCAGCCTGGTTCGCCTAATCTCTTCCTCTCTTTTTAGGGCGATGAGTCGTAGCCGTTAGGACCATCGCTGTGGTCATCTCCCTCGTGGTGTAGCGTGACGCTGTTGAACTCCTCGAACGGATCGATCGTCACATCCCCTCCAGGGGTAGCCAGCCCGCTGTCAAGGGGGACGCCCTTCAACTGCATAGGTTTCGATCCACTGAGGTCCACGCTCTCGCTCTCCTTCACGTTGCGGAAATTGACAGTGTCAATGCCCCTTCCTTGGTGGGGAACAATGGGCGGCTTCATGTGCCTGATCAGCGCCCACTGCGTGGTTCTGAAGAACGGATGCGCCTTGATATCTGAAGCGCCTGCCCTCGCTCCTAATCTACGGTTCTCGTCCTTGATCAGAAGTTTTCGGATAAGGGATTTGCAGAGACTAGAAAGAATCAGTGGCATGTCCATGCGAGAAGAAGTCTCATCACTCACTTGGATATCTGAGGTGCGCCAGCGTGGTCGGGGAAGGGTATGTCTTCCCGCAGGATGTTGGCGAACGTCGCATTCCGGTTCTTGCCCTTGAAGGGCGTTGTGCCGTAAAGCATTTCATAGATCAAAATACCAAGCGTCCACCAATCAACCGCACTAGTGTGGCCGCTGCCCTTGATAACCTCTGGTGCGATATATTCTTCGGTTCCTACAAATGAGTTGGTGCGGAAGTTGGCGATGCAAGATTTCGTGTCTATCGTCGGTAATGATGAGGTGCTCGCCCCGTTCTTCCCAATAATCATGGTCGGCTTGCCGCCGGGATCGGACTGCTTGGACAGATCGAAGTCTGAAAGCATGATGTGTCCTGACTGATGCAAAAGAATATCTGTAGTCTCGTGTAAGCGAAGGCGTCTGGACGAACACTATGAAATGGACACCAACTTTCTGGTTTCAAGTCGCGGTAAATAAAACCCATCAAATGCAGATACTCCAAAGCAGCAGTAACCTCCGCCGCATAGAAGCGAGCATCGTCCTCCGGTATGCATTTTCCAGGTCTGGTCTGCAGAGCACGGAAGAACTCTCCTCCACTGCAGTATTCCATGCAGAGATAGAGGTAGTCTTCCGATTGAAACGAATGGTATAAGGTCACAATAAAGGGATGATTGCTAGTTGCCAAAATTTCCTGCTCCGCAAGAGCTCTCTTGATCTTGTTTCGTTTGATCATTTCCTTCTTGCTCAGAACTGCAATTTGTCAGCGAGGGGGTCAGAGGCACAAAAGACGGCGGACAACGAACCCTTCATGGCATAGAGCCTTCCGCTCTTCTTCTCGCGCACGAGATAGACCTTGCCCACATCTCCCTTGCCAATCAATTTTATCTTATCGAAGCTCTGGGGGCCAACCTCGACGTTGCGGACCTTGATCGAGTTGGAGCTGTAAGTCCTGCGGAACGCCAATGGCGTCCGGCCTGGCGACGGCAGCGCTCCTAGGCCGTCGGTATCGGGAACGGCGAGGGAATTGGCATCGGGAGCCTGTGACTTCGACTCAACCAAGCCGAGCGTGCTGGAGTTCTTGTTCTCGACTAGGGGCTCCTTGCCGAGTTCGGCGGTTGCGGGCCGCTCGTTACTGCCCTTGCCCTTGGAGAACAGACCCTGAGCATTAGGAGCGCTCGCAACTCTCCTGAGCTTCCTCGCCAGCTCCTCCTTCGTGGCAGCGGTAGGCTGCTCGGCGGCGCCATTGGGGCCGTCGACCTTCAATTGCGGCGTGTCGGGCGGGCTGGGTGGCACGGATCCCTCATTGTGGTGTCGTAGGCCAGGCTGGCCCTGGTGGACAAAGTAGGGGTTGGCGTGAGCAGTCGGGCTGAGGGCCTCGTCCAGCGGGTTGCCTTCGCTCGCGACGGTGGCGGATCGAAGGCGGCCGACGGTGGTGAAGAACTTGGACTGGCGAAAGGAGGTCTTGGAGTCGGACTTGAAGGCGCTGGTGTGGTGGTGGTCGGCGCCGCCCTTCTCCCCGTTGCTGTTGGTGAAGCTATTGATGCGGAAGAAGTTCTTCAGCTTCTGGGGGAAGTGGCCATTGCCATTTACGCTCTTTGTGGACGGCATCTTGGGGTTGTCGTCGCGGCGATCATACGGCGGCCGGGGCCATGGCGAGCGGTGGTTTTGGTTGAGGGTAGAGTGGTTGGTGATATCGGCAAGAGGAGGAGGTGCAGGTGGAGGCGCTGCTGCTGATTCTATCCGAGACTGGAACTGGGACTGGGACTGAGGAGCCTGGGCCTGGAGTTGGGGCTGGCCGCCTCTCGGTAAAGCACCGGTGGCCTTAGGCATGGGGGGATATTCCTCTTAGGGCCTTGGGCGGGCAGTTTCCCGCCTGGACTGTTCCAAGGCTAGCTAGGGAGACGCCTGCTTCCGCCGTAGAACCAGTGAGTTTTTTTGGGGTCCTTTAAAGTGGCAGCGGCGTTAAGTAGTGCACCTGTCACAACCTTGGAAATGATCGAGAAAAAGGGGTCTGTCTGTCCTCTTCTACAGATTATGCTCTGAAATCGTAGATGATGGCGTGTTTTCTGAATGTTTTATTTGGAAGAAAAAGAAGAAAAAGAATACCGAGGTAGGTAGTCCAGGGCATCTCAAGTGGCAGCTGGTCTTAGTGATGTCTACTGTACTGTACTGTACTGTACTGTACTGTACTGCCCTGCTCTGTAACGTGGAGGATTAGGATTAGATGTCTCGTTACCTGCCTCACTTATCATATCAGACTCACGCCAAGAATTCAGAAGAGCGGCGGCAAAATGGCCTGCTTCTTCTCCTGGTTCTGCTTCACTCACTTCACCCACTTCACTACTACCACCACCACCAACACCACAGACGGATTTACCCTGCAGTACTGCGTATATGCACTGCTAATTAGTAGCATCCAGAGTCTTGGGCTGGGCTGGACCGGGGGATTGTCGAGTTGATCGCACACCAGACACTAATCGGACTGGTAAAGTCGCTGTTGTGGGGACCTTTTTGGGGCTGTGCAATGCCAGCAGCAGTTAGTCCACTTCTTTCCTCACTCTCACCCCCTACATGCCATGCCCTCATGCCAATGCCAGACCCTGTCTCTATAAGAGAGATGCGGCCCGTCCTCCTCTCCAGAGCATACTGCATAGTACCTACAGTAGGTATGTACCTATGTAGATGGATTTGATTGAGCTGCGCTATTTTCCGCCAATATAACCGCCCGGGGCTTGCATATCGCACATCTTGGGGTGCTCGACGATCGAATTGTTGTGTGCACGCAGAAGAGTGTCAAGTGTGTGTGTGCTGTTGAGAGGCGGCAGCAGCCAGTAAGGAGCCTCTAAGCTCCCTTTGGGACGGGCCAGAACCCCCGATCTGTTAACAACCGTAATGCTAGAGGCACGTTATGGGTGTTCTTCGGGTGTTCTGCGACCCACCTTCGCCACCTTCCGAACATGGACTCACCCGCCCCTACTCTACGAGTCTACGAGTCTACGAGTCTACATTACCGTATCTGCTTCAACGTTTCCCTCTCCTTATTAACGTTAGCTTCGAAGTTGTCTATGTGCCTGCCTGTCTGTCAGTCTGTCTGTAAGCCTGTTCTGAAGTAGCATCTACTGGCTAAGGTAAGCTCGTAAGGTAGGGAAATCCCTACACTGGACAGGTACGTCGGTAGCGAGAAGGGGGAAGGAAAGTCCGTGGTGTTCAGGGTTCAGGTGTGGCTGACAAATGGCCTTTATAGACCCTGGCCACTCGATAACCTCCCCCTCCTGTAAGTGAACTATCTACAAGAGGAACTGTACATTACAACCTTTCAATCACGAAAAAGTCAGCACGGTAGATATGTAATAGCATCGGTAACTCAATGCGCTGGTTGACTTCCAATACGACCAGCTGCCCACTTTTGCTGCCGTCGTGTCCAGTGTCCACGCGTCTCCAGTTCCCCGAATGTGACGTAACTCGCTCACTCTGGAATGAGTGATCACTGATCACCGCGCATTTCAGTGCATGAATTGCCAGGAGCCAGCTTTGAGCCGCACCGCCCCAGCGACACACGGCACCTAGGCGCCCTCAGGCGCCCTACTGGCCACTCGTCCACCTCAACAATACCTAGGTAATCCCTCTCTGGGTAAGACAACCCCTTATTATTAGTAAACCCCTATTTCTTCCCAGGTCTCCAATCTGTGTTTCCTGATGGGATCCCTCCCAGCGTCTGGCTGGCATTCCTTCGGCCACGACGGAAGCCACGGAAGCTACGGGTGCATCTGCATACGTCAAAGCAGGTCTTGCATAGCCTCAATTATATAACATTGATATCTATTCGTCGTCCTAAATAGGTCTCCCTCTGGCGCTATGAGCCAAATACGACCTCCACGTTGCGCCCCTATCCTGTAACGGGGCAAAGTGTAGAAGCTTCTTAATCCTCCGTCCACATCGGCTCTTCCAAACGCCGTGGTATGAATGCCAATGTGTGGGTGTGGGTGTGACCTCTTCTACGCCGTAGCAGCTTCAAGGAGCAATCTCATTACCGTCCTCGTCTTCGTACGGCGCGTTCGCGTCCCGCTGCAGAAGCAGCTCCCTCAACCGCCGCCGGTTGTTCCTCCACGTTATGAAGTCCTCCACCTCTTGGTCCTTCACCGACGGCGTGACCTGCTTGCCCTCGTCGTCGAGCAGGTAGTCCGGGACCGAATCCGAGGCCCCCCTCGCCTCGACGGGCGCCATGCTGTTTCCATACCCGTCTCCCAGATGCCACGTAAAAGGGACGAGGTGCCGCTCCTCCATGTGACGCTCGAACCGGTCCCTTGAGCTGAACGTCGGACACGGCGCCGCCTCGCCGCACCTGGCCCACTTGCACTGGAGGACCTCGGACCGGCCGTGCACGACGTAGACATGCTTGCGTAGAGTCTCGGCATTCTGTAGCTCCGCGGGACATCCCTTCCACTCGCACAGAAAGGGTACATACCGCGGCTGTAGCTTCTCGAAGATCTCCTGCGGCGTCGGCGACGGCTTCCGGGCAGGCCGTCCGCGGCGCCTCTGCTTCAGCGCATAGTTCACCGCGTGGCCTTCCCGGCGGTCCGCGCGCTTCAGCGAGCCAGAGGGCGTAGGGGCGCCTGAGCTCGAGTACGGCATGCCCGGCTTCCAGCCCTTCGGGCGGCCCCTCCTCTTCGTCGGCGGCGCGGTCGCTGGCTCTGGAGCAGTGGCCGCTTCGTCTGGGAGTGGTTTCAGCACGGGAAGGGCTGGAGTACTTGCGGGAAGGGGGTCTAGGTTCTGAGAGCTCCGGACTGGCTGCCTGGGAGTGACATCTGATACCACGAGCTCATCTTCGAGATCTTCTGACTTGATTCGCGGAGGTTGGGCCAACGATGCGGTTTTCGGCGTGGTACTGAGGACCACTTCAATACGAGAGCCTCGAGTTGGTGTAAGTGGTGCGCTAGGCGTCCCTAGAGTTGGTTGTGATTGTGTGACAGTGTGTCTAGAGCTCAGACTGCTTGAAGGTGAGAACTGCGTGGTAGCGTGGACTTTCTGATGGCGAGGCGATCCGACTTCCGCCCAGAAATCTTCATAAGTCGGAGGCAAGCTGCGAGCATGAGAAGAAGGAGGCGGCACAGGTGGTCGAGCTGAAGAGCGAGCGATAGATGGATTAGGAACTTGCAAAGGTCCTGTGATCCTTCCGCGAGGCAAAGTTGGAGGCGGAATTGGAGTTTCTCTAATATGCCTCACAAGGTTCTCACCTTGTGGCAGGTATGGAGGCATGTTGTGTGGGTGAGATGATAGCAACCAGTCCAAGGCGAATCGTGATGTTAAAATTGATGAAATATCATATCAAATTTAGAAGACAATCTCGGCCATATTGTCTCAAACTTGTCTAATTAGACCAGGCCATTATGTCGAGAGGCACTGAAAAGAGTAAGTTTAGGATTAAGAAGGGATGACATAAGGAAAATCATTGGGGTTGTGAATGACTGTTTCGCGAGGCATTCATTCGGTGTTTCATCAGCAATATCTAAAAGCCTTGCAAAAAGTGAGATGAGAGAGCTTTGAAGCCCAACACGAAGACGGGAGTTGTGGTGCAAGGCTTTCCTTAAGACTCGAAAGAGACTACGAGATAGGGTCTCGACAAGATGCAAACATACCATGGTCTAACAAGTTACAAGGACAATTTATAGTCGTGTCATACTTTCGATAAAAGAAGTGGTCTGCAAGCAGAAGCTGGTCAAGGTGCGTAGCCGTCGAAGCAGGAAGTGCATCTTAAATGTTGAAGACGCGAACTAAGTCGCGATCGCTATTTGCTTTAAACCCAGAGCGCCGTAGTGCACGGACCATGTGGTGTACCCTGAACATATCCAGCAGATAATCTCTTCAGACTTGACATATTTGACTTTAGAGACTAAATGAAACGAATAATAGTGTTCATAGATCCTGATGTTTCATTCTACCCGGAGCGTATTATCAAGTAGTTTTACACATGTTGAAGTGGCTCATTTATTGAAGCACATTCAAGTACTGCAAAGTGTAACTCGGCGTCCTCACTACTGTTGCCCTTGAATACGCTCCAGTTACGAACAGTCGAATTGCGAACTTCAGTAAATTTGAATTTTTTCTAAAGCCCAACATTCCATAGTTTCAAACTCTTCACGCCGACATAGGCTCTGTTCTAGTCTAAGAGCGCAGAAATGCATTGTTGCGGTCGTGTTATTCTCACTTAAATCGCCCAGGCAGGGTCTCACTCCACACTCAAGGTACACAGGTATATAGAATGGCAGTCCGAGGTACAGGAAGTCCGAGTTTATTTACCCCTTTCCAGCCATGTAAGTTATTGATATAAAACAACAATCCTGGCATGTTGAAAGAAGCAGGAACCATTTCATTCGAAATACTAATCTTCATACTGGATGATCCGCCTCATCACGCAAGTAGTTTAGCATAAGGCGAATGGAGGTGGTATTATTAATCGCGGGGTTGCTCGCGCCCCGGAGCTCGTCTGTGGCTTCACTGCCGATGTTACAAATGCGTCACTGTCCAGCTTGATGAGACAATCGATATATAATCCAAGACTTCTGATTCACGTTTTTGTCAATCTGGTTCCTCTGAATATCACTTTCTCTGGAAAGTTATCTCACTTCTATTAGTTTAGCCACTTAATCTGAGATCTAAGTCAGGTTCACTACGTACAATCTAGCCATGGCATCACAGTTCTTCGCAATTGTTGCTGGAGTCGGGGCTGGAACTGGTGGCGCCGTTGCGAAGAGATTTGCCCAAGCGTACCCAGTTGTTCTGCTTGCCCGAAAACCAGAGAGCTACAATGACGTTGTCTCTGAAATTCAGAAAGCCGGGGGCAAGGCTTTTGGAGTGACCACCGACACAGCGGATGAAGCTTCGGTTGCGTCTGCTTTCGAGACCATCAAGAAGGAGCTCCCTGACTCCAAGCTCGCTGCCGCAATCTACAATGTGGGTGGCGGCCGGGGCCTTAAGCCATTCCTTGAGTTGTCAGTCGAAGACCTCGACTCAAGCTACCAGTCAAATGCGTAAGTTTATTTATATACAGTTCTGTGTCTCAAAATTTCCTAACTAACAAGCGTTCAGACGTGGCCTATTCCTGTTCGCTCAGAAAGCTCTGCCGCTCCTCCTAGAGTCTGTTGAAGAGTCACCACATCCGCCGTCCCTGATCGTCACAGGCGCGACGGCATCCCTTAGGGGAAGTGTACGTTTCTCAGACTTCGCTGCTGGCAAGTTTGCCAAGCGTGCCATCACGCAATCCCTGGCGCGAGAGTTTGGACCGAAAGGAGTTCACGTCGCACATGCTATTATCGATGGTGGTATAGACATTCCTCGCTTGAAGGACAGAGTTATAAATAATGGGGCGCCAGACGGCAAGATCAGCCCGGATGCGGTAAGCAAGATGCATGTCCTCCTTCAGATGACAAGCTGACTTTTTTTTTGCAGATTGCCGAGAGTTATTGGCATCTCCACACTCAGCACAGGTCTGCCTTCACACAGGAGCTTGACATTAGACCTTATGTCGAGAAGTTCTAGGGGCGGAAATCTGAAGCCAAGGAACTGGGATGGGCTGTCGAAACTGAACGCTCGTTCAAGATTTTGCAGCCCCTGTAAAGTCTGCTGATTCGAAAATCACAGCAACGGATTATTGTATGGGAACAATGTGGTAACGGCCCTCTCGTTGGCGTGCGAGATGGTAATATAGTATTGATATTTAATCCTTTCGCCCCTGCTACCTGAGTTTGTGACATACGTTTCCTTCTTTCAAGTGCGTAGGCAGCTGATATTTGAGAAAAGGTCTACTCTCAGAGTCAGGGGCTGTGACCTCCTCCGCAGCACTAGACGCGGTAGATCCAATAATGTTGAGCGAGCACCTGGTCCTTGGCTTGAGGTGCGTGGCCGCTTATGTTGGACGGAACAGCCTTTGCTTGGATGTGTTAGCACTGTCGGGGCTCGGGTCGCTTTCAAAGCCCTGAAAGCGCTCAAGTAGCGACAGCGGTTTGTATTGCTTCGGGAGCGCCTGTTGTCTCCCCGTTCGAATACATGCCAAGCAATCGCTCCTCTTCTTTCCTGGCTCGTATCGCCTCGGTCTGTTCTCGCAGCTTTTCCAGGTTCCAAGTCTCGTCGTCGTCGTCTTCTGACTCGTCGCTGTCTCCCCTCCAGTTGCCACTCTCGAACAGAGCACGACCAGTTGCTTCCTTGGCCTTCCGTGCCTGCTCCTCTGCTGCCTTCTTGTCGAGACGATCCTTTTTCCACTTGGCAAAGCTTTCGGGGGTAACGGGTGTTAGTGTCCCCGTGAGCTTGTGTCTCTCAGTCTCCAAGAAGTCCTCCAGAGTCAGTGTTTTAAGTGGCGACTTGTCCATGAGGGCCTTCTCGGCAGCTCGTTGTTCCCTCGTCTTCAAGATAAATCTGTTGAAGTATTCCGTTAGATATCTGCAATAAAGCCAGGCAGAGGAAGAAGAACCCACCCAGGCGGCAAGGCATGCTTGTACATGCATTTGTCTGCACCATTCGGACATATCCAAAACCAACCATACTTGCCATCCTCGATGGCTTCGATGAAGTATTTGCAAACCTTGTCGGTCGTTGTCCGCTGATTGCCCTTCTTAGATAGAACAACACTGCGTAATTTCTCCTCGTCCCAGTCGGCCGATGTCTCTGCCTTCTTCTTCTCTTCTTCCTCCTTCCTAGTATCCGTGTACAAACTCCTCTTCTCCGTCTTGCGTTCTACGTCGAGGTCATGAGCGAACTTGCACTTCTTGCCCTTCTCACAATTGCCCTTCTTGAAAAATATGCAGACGACAGTCTTTGGATCCACGCCAAATGGCACTTTTTGGATCTGTGCAGGCCTGTTCAGCAATGCCTCCGCTTCTCGCTTGGCATCCTCCGCAGCCTTCTTTTCTTTCTCGCGCTGAGCCTTCTCAGCCTGTTTTTTCTTCTCTTCAGCACTTCCGCTATTCTTGAGATTCGATGTCATCTGGGCAATCTGCCTCTGGGCTTGAGCACCCTTCTTGTTCTTCATGCCGAAGGTTCTGTCCTCGACCAATTTGGTGGCGGACGGCTTCTTGCCGCCACCCTGCTTGTCATTCTTCTTCGGAGGCATTTTGGAGGTGGAAAATCGCAGATGGTGTTGGTTACCGGTCGAACAAGGTATTGTCCTCGAGACGGCCGCCTCTCCTTCCCCTCGACAGGGTCTCTGTTAAATAATGAAAGGCGGGCAAAAGTGCCTTGGGCTTGGCTGGAGAGAAATGTGGGATGTAAATGCAACCAAGTGGGATGAAGAATGATGGAGTACTGCACGGACCATCTCATCACGTGCATGCCACTATCTTATCGGCCTGGCAAGTTACAGGCACCCTGACAGGTACCTGTCTCTAAGCTCCAGCGTACTCGTAATAAGGTCCCTGAAAGCTGGCCACATTGCGACTCTCAAACTCGGAGACACCAGACCACAAAACATCGCCAACTGTGTGAATTATTCCTTGTCAGAGACAACTCGGTTGGTTACCTTCCTGGAGATTTGAAAGAGATCAAAAAAGGGCTAATGACCAAACAATAGCAAGACAATCGTTCCCAGCTCCACCTGTCCATCCGCACCTTTGCTCAACCGGCTAGCATTGCGTAAAGACGAGTCAAGATGATTTCCGACGACGACCTTTACCGGCTTGCCATCTTTCTCGGCTCAGCCGCGATGATTCTCATTGTTCTCTACCAATACCTTGAAGTCAATTCGAATGAAATTCCGGAAAAGCAACCAGTCGCACCGCAGCCCGCTGGAAAGCAAGCAACGTCGCATAAGTAAGATCCTCGCGGAGGATTTGGACAAGAAAAAGCTGGAGCTACAATCAATTGTAGTCTTGGGAGACTTGTATTATTAGGACGGCCGGAAAATCGTCTACGAAGCCATGCTATTTGGAAGATTTGAAGGTTATGACGCCCCAATGAAGAGGGAGGCGTCTCTAGGTATACCCAAAACGTCTTCGCAACATCGATCTTGCGAAGGAAAAATCAGCTACATCAATAGAAAGCTGTTGCACGAGAATTTACGTCCTCTTTGTTGTCGTCTGACTCCATGTCGCGCATGCTATGTTGCCGCGCAGCCTACAACTTGGATTATACTACGCATTGTGCTTTGCAACGTGAAATATCTTTATTCGATCTGATTCTCAATACAACAAGTCTTCCGAAGCTCAGATTCTCGTAGCTCCTAGAAGTAAAAGTGAGTTTCGAGAATGATGACGGGCTACGAAGACGAAGAACTGGTAGCTACCGGCGCATCTAGTTTCGAAACCTCCTAGATTCGAATAAGATCTACCTAGGTAGTGGAGGAGTGAACGTGTAGTCTACCCGTAGTAAGGCACCTGTTGTGGCAGAGGCAGTGAGGAAATCGATAGAACCCCAATCCAAAGGAGGACTGTGGAAGCAGAAAGTCTCATGTTGCAGCCGCAGAGGCGTGTGCATCTGCTACCGCAAGCATGGCAAAGGCTGGGGAACCTAGACGAGACAGAGTCGTATGGTTGCAATACAAAACGGTCGTGAATGTTAATGTCATGTTCTTCGAAGATGATCAATGATCAAATGGGCAAGGCTACAAGCAGTCGACAGAGGTCGACACAAGGTATCTACAGTACCGCAAAACGTGACAAAGTGGTACCATCAACTTCAACGACCAAGGAGATAGGTATCTCAGATGCACCGGGATCTGGACTGTGGCTGGGTGGAAGGTGAGTCACGCTGTACCTAAACGAGTCTAGCACAGGTGTGGCCCAATGAAACGCGACAGCCACACTTTGGCTCCCTCGCTCCTGGAAGACAACGCACGGGTCACCAACCTGGCCAGCACAAAGCCCAGCGCAGCACAACAAAAAGGGCGTCACGACTGCCTACCTACTTGGCCCTTCCCACCCAGCTGACTCCCATTTTCTTCTCCTATTCATCCTCATCAGCCATCTTCAGCCTGCCTCACCAACCGCAGAACAACCCACCAAATATACCTGGTATCTTCTGCCTTTTTCGATTCTTGAGAGGTCTGCAGCCAACTTGACAGTCCTCATCTCCATTTCATTTCTCGACCAACACTTCGGCCAATAATCATCGCCTCATCATCGTCTCCCCTCAGCTGTCGCATTTGCCCAGCTCGCGAGTACATTCCAACAAGCCTGTCTCGACGATATTACTGAGAGACCTCTTCTTTCCTCGCCATCACATCCTGCCGAATTTCTGACTGTGGTATATCTACTTCGTCCGCAGTCTAGCCCTTGTCGCATCTGCCCACCTGCGACTAATCACACTTACTCTGAACGCCATTACTTCACGTTCAAACCCACATCACAGTCAACATGTCTGGAAAGCTTGACCAGTCTCTTGACGAGATCCTCTCTACCCAGCGACGCTCCGCTCCCCGCGGTCGTCGCACCACCCGTCGCGCCTCTGGCAAGCCTGCCACCACCGCGCCTGTCGGAGGAGTTCAGAAGACTTCAAAGCCTGCGCGCGGCAATGCGACCAAGCCTGCCCCAGCCAAGGCTGGCAAGGCAACTGGCGAGAGCAAGGTCATTGTGAGCAACTTGGTAAGCATGCCCTCAAACCGTCTTCTATCAGTTCAGCTACTAACTATACGCAGCCCAAGGACGTGTCCGAAGGCCAAATTAAGGTATGTTACCGGTGAGGCTGTTTCCGCCCTCGGAACTTCTATCGGCGTCTTCCATCGCATATTTCATGGGCAACCATTGACATCCTCGTCATACGACGGGCGATCAAATCCACCTCAGCCAGCCTCGGGCTGTCTAAAAACCTCCAGCTCCTTCTTGATGGCCCTCACGCTACGCGTGCAGTTTACGCAACTTGAAGTTGAGCACATCCATGTCGCGCGCTACTCAGGACTCAGCCTAGGTTGCCTGGCAAGCACCTGCTTTGAGCTATGTCCGCGCCGACTACCAAGTGGATGGTGGTTTGAAAAGACAATTTCCCATTGGCGTGGAAGCACACTCATTCTCTTGGCTGGTCACCAAGAAGCAGAGTGCGCATCATCAGTACGGCGAGCACAGCAGTGAGCAGCAGCACAATCCTATGAAAGCGTATTCTTGAATCCATTTGCTGCCTTTCGACGGTAATAGTCTAAGGCGTCTCGACGGCTGAGTTTCCGTCGAGCATTGCAGGTCATTGTCTACCCAGTTGTGTTGGACCTATTAAATCGAGCACTTTGAGGGCACGAGGGGGATTGTTACCATTCTCAGGGGATCTGTCAGTTGCTTCGAATGATTTGGAGGCTTCAACATTGCTCGGTGATTGCATGTTTGACTGCATCCTAGCTTCTGTCCGTCAGATGGCTATGCTACAAGTCACTTGCTGTTGCTCTACTAACGCTCACTGCTCTGCTCGTTTGTCTTTTGGACATGTGTCAACACTGGCACTCACGCGGATTTTGCCTTGTTCGACCTACGATTATATGGACCACCGCTTGGCGACTGGACTACGCTTCGATCATAACGAATTTGCATATAGCTAACACGCTTTTTTTACCAACTTCAGGACTACTTCCAACAGGCTGTCGGTCAAGTCAAGAGGGTCGAACTCTCATACGGCCCTGGTGGCGTTAGCAAGGGTACTGCCAGCGTCATCTTCCACCATGCGAACGGCGCTAGCCTCGCCTTCCAGAAGCTGAACGGTCTGCTCATCGACAACCGACCCGTGAAGGTGAGCCAAGTCTCCAAATTGTCGCTTTTCCGAAACATACTGACAATGATGACTAGGTTGAGATTGTTGTCGCCAACGCCGACCTGCTGCCCGCCCCAAAGACCTTGAGTCAGCGCATCACGTAGGTACTTTGCCATCCTTTCGAAAGAACGCCGTTGCTAACCCCATAGACAGTCAACCCAAGGCTCAGCCCAAGTCCGCCGCTGCTGACAAGCACACTGGTGGAAACACCAAAGCTGCCCCTGCTGGCAAGGGCCCCAACAAGAAGCAGCGCAAGCCTCGCAGCGCCCGACCGGCTAAGAAGACCGCAGAGGAATTGGACTCTGAGATGGCCGATTACTTCGTGGCTGGCAATGCCAATGGCGAGAATGCCAACGGTGCTGCTCCGGCTGCTGCCGCGGCCGCCAATGGTGATGCGCCGATGGAGGACGAGATCATGTAAATCTAGATAATACCGAAGTCTGGCTGATCTTTCCTTCATTTTCTTAGTTGGTTGTTTGGTTGCGGAGGCAAGAACGAAAAACAAACAAAACATCAGCAGGAGGGTTTCTATCGGATGCGCACTCAGGAGGTCCCCTCACCCACAGTCTGTTCACCAGGGACGCAGGGAGGTTTTGACGGAATTTCGGACTTTCTCACTATTCCACTCGATGTTTTGTTTGCTTTCATGGCGGCTTTCAGAGTGACAGCCCTATCAATAGGGGTCGTCATGGATCGCAGGACTGGCTTCTTGATTGAAGTTGAGGTGGATATATAGTGCTGTACAAATATAATTGTCTACGACATGCTGTCACATTGAAACGCGCCCTTTCCAATTGACCAGTGACCAAAATTTGCTATTACCATGGGGCTAGATCTCCTCTCGCGGGCCCTGTCACGTTGAGAACGGTGGTTCTCCAGATCCGTCGAGCAAGATCTCTCGAAACCACGGTGACTTTCAAGATAACAGCTCCTTAGACTGGGCAACGTCTCTTCGTACTATTACTACTACAACAACTACAGCTATCTTGCAGTGGGTGTGCCTTTCTCCCTCGGCCTCAATCGCTCCTATGTGTCGGGGGTTCGCCAGGCCATGATCCTCGATAGAGAAACGGCCGCCTGTGTCTCAAGAGGTTTGACTGATCTGTACAGTTCCCCGCCTCACACCAGCCAGTAGGTACATCTCACAGCAATTCACAAAAGCCCGTAGCGCCAGGCAATGCAGACATTCACGCCGGGTAAAACAAGCAGTTTCTTCTGTATGTTGGAGGAGGAGGAGGAGGTAGGAAAATATTGAGATCTATCTCTTGTGCTCTTTCGTCTCGACACAATATAGCAGAGAAGGCTGTCTGGTTTGGGGGGCATAGGGAGTTTACATGTTTCATGATCCATCTCACACACACACACACACACACACACACACTCACTCACTCAGACACGCAATGCTAAAACAGAAAGGAAAACGGGTCTCTGCCAGATATCCATCCTTCTTTCCCTCTCGAGAGTTCTGGGGATGTGGCAAGCAACGAGTCTTGGTTGTGATTGATTTGATTTTGTGTGTGACTTGACGACTTTGTTGGCTTTGGTCCCTTTCTTGTGATTGAGGAGATAAAAACAAGAGATGGAAGACAAAAAGAAAAAGACGAGAAAAAAGAACTCTGTCGCCCCAGAATTTCCCCCATTTCTTTCGCCTTTCCCTGTGCCGGAAAAACAAACCAAGGATTTCTTTTTGAGAGAGGAGGGCAAAAGCAAGCCGTTACGCCGTCACGGAGAAACAACCCTGGGGTGCAAAAGTTCCTTTGGCGGTCTCGCGGGGAGAGAGCAGAATCTCTAGACGTGCCCATCTCCTTATTTCGCGGCGGGAGCCTTGCCGGCGGCCTTGGGCGCCTCCTCCTCATCGTCGTCATCATCCTCCTCGTCCTCCTCACCCTCCAGAGGGGGCATGTCGTCGTCGTCTTCCTCCTCCTCCTCCTCGGCGCCACCGGCACCGCCGCCGAGCTTGGAGAAGTCGATCCCGCCGAAGTCGCCGCCAGCTAGAAAATGTATGTTAGTGGCTGGAATTACCAAGTGCAGAGAGATTTGGGAGCCTGGAAGTGTGCCCTGGAGTGACTACAGGGTCCTTTGGAGTCCCCAGAGAGTAGGAAAAGATGGGTTGGATAGGTTACGTACCACCCATGCCAGGCATGCCTCCTGTAGATACGTTAGCTTTGGATCTTCATGACGGATGGCGAAGGGCGAGGCAAGGCTGGGGGACAGAGAGCAAAGTGTGCTGAGACGAAAAGCGGGATAGTGCATCACTTACCCATGCCACCAAACTGAGAGAAGTCGTCCTCTGCGGCCTCGTTCTGCTCGTCCTCATCGACCCACTTGTCGAAGTCGGTTCGCAGGAAGTGGACCTTCTTGGAGTCCTTGAGCAGGCGCGGCCAGTACTCCTCTTTGAGCTCCTTCTTGTGCAGCTTCAGCTCGACGTTCTTGCCGGTGTGGTTGACCTTGCTGGCCTCGGGGTCGATCTCGGCATAGAACTCGAGCTCGAGGTGGTAGGTCTTCTTGAGGCTGTCGGAGTGGCCGGTGAAGGTCAGGCTCTGGGACTTGAGGTCCAGCTTGAGGTTTGAGGGCGGTACATCCGGCACTGAGATGGTCAGGTAGATGAAGTTCTTGTCGGCATCCGTCTTGGAGGAGCGCTGTGCCCAGAGGACTGAGGGAGAGGAGCGTGGTGTTAGCAAGGCTGTGCGATAAACGAGGGAAAGCAGAGCAAAAGCTCGTCGTCGGTGTGAGGGGGATGCCGCAAGTGCGCAGGCAGGCATGCACAGGCAGCTGCGCTGTTGGCGCATATGCAACCGCAGGGGGGCCCTGAAGAAGGTGAAGCTCATGATGAGCTCAATGGGATCGGGAGTTGGACTTACCTTCGGGAGTTAGAGTGTCGGCCATTGTTGCTGTGTGGTTTGGGGCAGAGAGGGTGGAAGGAGGTTGTCTGGGGAAGGAATGGTAGGGGTTGAAAGTAGGTGCAGAGAAACAGAGTGAGGAGGAGGGGTACGGATGGAGGATTAAGCAAGCTCTAGGTCAGGTAGGTAGCCTGGTGGGCGCTAACTTGGGTAGTGCCGGCCGGTGGGGAGGAAGAGGATGAAGTAGGAGGTAGGTACGTCAGGTGGGGGTTGAAGAGTCTATCAAACAGGCGGTTTGCCAATTGCCAGCTGCAAAATCACGATTCTGACTAAATAGTGAGAGAGAGAGAGAGATTGAAGAGGCAGTGTTATGGAGTTGCAGAAGAATGAATGGATAGACCAGGAGGAAAAGGCGGGAGAGAGGAGAGAGTGATAATAGACTGGCTGGTAGGTGGTTTGCGAGGCTGCCCCCAGCCCAGGAGGAAGCAGAACCGGCGCCGGTGGATGCTCTCTGGTGGGCTGCGCCTTGCATCTTGTCACGGGCATAGAAGTCGCCCGAATCCAAAAGATTTTCGATCCATCGAACCCCATTCCACCAAGAACCAACACCCCTGACACTGACACGACACGACACGGACTCTACTCGAGGTACTTTTGAGTCTTGACAAGACAGGGCTGGATAGTGCATGGACATATACCGGTACCTAGGTAGGTAGTAGTAGCCATAGTTTTGGCGCCCGGTTCACACACTCGTTGGTCAAACGACTGACAGAGCAAAGGCATTACACTACCTAGCAGGTATGGTTCTTAACTCCGTTGCAGTTTCTCAGCGTTTGCGCAGTAGCAATTCGGTCTTTTCTCCATGACTCAATGTCGCGGTGCTTGTGAGAAGCTGGCCGCGTAGGTACATGCTTACCTAGCTTAAGGTGCATCGAATCCTCTGTTTCTCCTTAAAGCTCAATGCTTGAATCCTTTTCCGTCGTGCTGGTCTCTACACGTGTAGTATGTAGTATGTAGTATGTAGTATACCTCAGAGCGTGCAATGCCCATGAACTATGTCTCTGTCGCAATTGCAGACTTTGCCTCCTCACGCAGATATCTAAGTAGCGTGCCTACCTAGGTAGGTAATGTTAGGTAATCCATTGAGTGTTAGGTAGTGTGTATGGAGTTGTGCATTGTCATCGTCGCGGGGAGCTCTTCAGATCCGTCCCCGGTACTTGACCCGATGTTCGACCTTCTTGATACTCCTTCTTAACCAGATTGGGTAGTTCATGATCAAGCAAGAAATGCAACCTGCAGGTTCCTGTCTACCTCTCTACCTACACCGCAACAACAGCAAGACAGCGTACCTAGGCATTTCTGCTGCTTCGGCCGCCCTCCTCCATTATTGGCCTGTAACCGAAGTCTCGACCGGATTGTCTGCACACTCTGCACTCTCTGCACATCCCTCCCCCCCTCTAGCCGTGCTTACGTTCTCACTGCAGGCTAGCGACCCTTCGTAGGGCAGAGTCGTGAGCCCTACCGCTTACTCAAGACAATTTTAGACACACTGATGCAGTGGCTCAACAGACTGCTCGCAAAGACAGTGCCATTGGCCATGTTCATAAGAGGACCAAAATAGTTACTAGATGTTCTTGTTGTGTCTACATGAGTGGTAGCCAGCTTCAACTCCAATTGAAGGCTTGCTCATTCTTAAGTACCTGGACCACACTACTCCTGTTTTCTCCTCATCCGTCCGTATGAAGTGCGGTCCTTTTGTCACTTTCCGGGCATGGGACAAGCTTCTTTTTGTGCTTACAGAGCTGCCGCCGACGGTGGGGGAGGAGAGTGTAACTTGCCGAGGGAACAATGCGCCTAACGTTATGGATAGGGGTTGCATTCAGGCTCTCAATCCACCACCATTTGGCCTGCGTAAGCCTGTGAAAGCCCCCCCCCTCCTCTTCCCCTGAGCCGCAACTCTGACCGCCCAACCTTAACGTTAAGTCCACCCTACCCTGGATATGGCCGGCTTATCTAAGGCGCCCACAACCTGCAGCCTGACTCCAAGACTGCCGTTACGTCAATCCATCCACCACTGCCCATCCCGGAACATACGTCCCATCTTCAATCCATCACGATTCCACCGACCGCCATAACAAGACAGCCACACCTTTACAGAAAGCCCACGACAGGCGGCCTGGTAGAGCACAGGTCTCCTGAACATGGAGACTCTCAGGGGTTTCTTTGCCAAACCCGATCCCCAGGCACAGGTAAGCAATGCCCCTCCTCTCCACTTGCCTCCCTCCTGGTTCGGATATCGCCCAGCATCACACACATCTCCCCCCGAGCACAGTTCACAACCAACCAACGATTACACATATCCTGAATGTCATACCACTAACACCATGCCACCCCCCCTCGCCAGCTCCGAAAATGTAACGCCCTCATGCGCTCCAACATCCGCAAGCTCGACCGCGACATCCAGCAGGTGAAGCAGGCGGAGATCAAGACCAAGAACCTGATCCTGCAGGCCGACAAGCGCGGGCAGCGCGACCCCTCGCGCCAGAAGCAGGCGGCCAGGGAGGCGCGCGACTTTGCGCGGGAGCTGATCCGCGCGCGCAGGGCGGGCGCGCGCCTCGTGACCGCCAAGGCGCAGCTGACGAGCGTGCAGATGCAGGTCAACGAGGCGTTCGCCGTGCGCAAGATCGAGGGCAGCATCCGCGCGTCGGTGGGCATCATGAAGGACGTCAACTCGCTCGTCCGCCTGCCCGAGCTGGGCCACACCATGCAGGAGCTCAGCCTCGAGCTCATGAAGGCCGGCATCATCGAGGAGATGGTCGACGAGGCGCTGCCCGAGGACGCCGACCTGCTCGACGAGGAGGAGGAGGCCGAGGGCGAGGTCGACAAGGTCCTGGGCGAGATCCTCAAGGGCCGCATGGACAAGACCGGAACCCTGCCCAGCGCCCCGCTGCCCCAGGAGCCGGTGCAGGCCCAGCCCGCCCAGGCGGAGGAGGAGGAGGAGGACACGGAGGCTATGATGGACCAGATGAGGAACCGGCTGGAGGCTCTGAGGAGCTGAACGGCCCGTATGCTTGTGTGAATGGGACGAAGGCGTCAGGAGTTTTGGTTTACAGGTCGCAGATCGTCCATCTTTCCCCCTCATCGGCATTGGGGATACAGGGTATCAGACTTGGGCAAGCATGGCATTTACAAAGTGGCCTCGATAATGATGGCAGCAGAATAAACGGTCTCGTTACAACGAGGCTTACGAATATTACATTCCGTATATGTTATCCCCCACCCCCTCCCGTGTCGTTTGAGTGTCGAATGCTCGTGTGTTCCGCTTAAAATTTCACACAATCACCATCTCTAATAACGCAAACCTGGTTGCTAAGTTCCGCATATCCGAGAATCCAGTTTTAGGCACATGTGGCAAGAAAAGGCTCGCAAAATCTATGTATGGAGAACATAGAAGAAATGGCAAACTTCAATATTCAGACTCCTTGCTGACACGATACTTCCGCACATATGTAGTAGGAGGAAATTGCGACTCGTGAAGACCGGTCAGCTATAGGAAGCCCCCAGATATGTGGCATCTGAGCATGATGTTGAACGGCATTACAGGAGCAGCATAACAGTACATGGTCACTTGAGACATTCATATCTGTATATCATTTGGCCTCTATTCAAACCGTTTACGGTCCAGGTGTCAATCACCTCTTAGTCTACGCTGTCGATGCATGTCTACCAGAGTTTGTATAGCAATAGTATGCGGTGTAGTATCTGTCTGGTTCTGATACCGTACTGCAACAAAAAAGAAAAAAGAAAAAAATCAATCAGACTCTCCTTTACAAAAGCAAGCAGTTGCAAGGCCCGAGTAGATGTGTCTCTCTCTCCTCTCTTTCTCTTTCTTTGTGTATAGCAAAAAGGCAGATACAAAGTCCGATCTGCAAATGTAACCACTGAAGGCCGCCTCCTGCTCCTTTCTTTTTGGGGAGTCAATGCTGATTATGTCGATGATGATGATGGTGGATGATGGATGATGTTGATGTTGGAAAAGGAACAAGGCAGGTCTAGCCACTCGAACTCCATTAAAAAGCCAAATTTCCGGTATTTCCCAAATTCCAGTAACAAACGCCAAAGCGGACTGCGAGCGCGCGCCTACGTCAGAACAGCACTGCAAGTTCCAAATGCTAAAAGGTCATCCCCTATGTGCAACACACGTGGTTAGAGGTGTGCCGTCTTGTTAGGCCATACTTCAATTGTGTTGGAAGAGGACACTAATGGATTCGCCGTGGTGTACCCGGCGGATGGCTTCTGCGAAGACTGGTGAAATGTCTAGGACGTCGAGTTTCGAGCACTCGCGCAGATGCTCGTACTGGGGTACGCTGTTGGTGACAATAACCTTGTCGATTGCTGAAGCATTGATGCGGGCAATGGCATCACCACTTAGGACGCCATGGGTGAGGAGGGCATAGACGGACGTCGCGCCTTCCTTCTTCAGGAGCTTAGCAGCTCGAGTAATAGTGTTTGCCGTATCCGCAAGGTCGTCAACCTTGAAGCACGGAGTCAGTATCTACTTCCATGAGGGGAAGGGGAAAGATCACATCGGCCGAAGGGAGTCTAGGACAACTTCCTTGAGACACTCGTCTCCTAGGCCATGCTCACTGGAGACATATGTTGGGCTTTGACGCATTAATACATACCAGGATGCAGACACGATTCTCCACATCACCCACGAGCATCATGGTGGCGTTCTGGCGTTCGGTAATCTTGGTAGGTCTCCTTTCCTTGTGGATGAGGGCGAAAGCCATCCCAAGGCTGTCTGCAATGGCCGTAGCTCTCTTGGCACCGCCGGCATCGGGACTGACGATCACGGCCTCCTTGTAGTCCGGAATGTTCTGCTGGATATACCGCTGTAGCAGAGGCTTGCCGTAGAGATTATCCACGGGGATATCGAAGAAGCCCTGGTACTGAGGGTCATGGAGGTCCATGGTGATGACGTGGTCTGCGCCGGCGCATGTCAGGAGGTCGGCGACCAGTGTGCCCGCCTGTGCGACCCACTGCTTGTATCCTGGCCTGGCCTGGAAGGAGTTGATCAAGGAGGGGTTTTCGTAATCGTGAGTGGTGTAGTTGCCGGTCTGGGACGAGACGGAACCTGCATGAGTCCTACCATTAGTTCCATCCGCATTCTGCCTGCTGAAGTAGCCTTCACCGTTGGTACGAGGAGACGCATTTCCATTCCCGTTAGAAAGAGAAGTCTTGCTAAACATCCTGGTAATATCGACACCGTTGCTGAAGCCAGCGCTCTTGGGCATTCCTGGACCAGGCGTGGCCGGGACACTCTCAAAAGTATATTTGTCCTTGGGCACATCGGAGGGAGGTTTTGACAGCGGGGCGCCGACTTTGTTGTATGGGAGGTCCGGCTGGCGGGAGTATGGGAACAGTGGGCTGACAACGGTGACGCGCCTAGCGGAACCGGTCTTGCATGCAGATATCACTATTGTCCTTGGTTAGTGAGCCGAACTTAAATGATCTGGACGAGATTGTCTCATAGTGGAAGATTGATAGTCACATACTGATACACAAGTCCATGAAATGGTCATTGACTCTGCTCTCGGTGTATTGTGTGCCGGCTGTCTGGACGATGAAGACGTCTTTGCCTCGGACAGAGTCCTTGATCTCACAGCGGCTCTCGCCGACCGAAAACTTTGTTAGGATCCGGTTGCAGGGCGGCACGCCCAGCATGGTGCAAATGTTATTCACCAAGCTGGGGTGGGAGTTGCCTCCAAGGACGACAATATTGCGGACCATTGTAGATGCTGGGTAGGTCTGGAGGGGTAAAGAGAGGGAGAGGGTGTGATGCCGATATAGGCCCTTGGATCAAGGCCTCGGGGAAAAGAGGCAGGCAGTGGAGAAGCTCAACCGGCCAAGAAGTCTCGTCAGTAGATAGAAGCGAGGAGCCACCAGATGGAACAAAGTCCAAGGCGCAGATGGACTGCAATAACAAACAGAGATGATGCCTGGTTGTCGATCGCCAATTGTGAATAGAGCAGTCTTGTTGTTTGCAGCCCTGTGCTTTTCTGCACTTCCTATTTGCTCCGATGGCGCTTTAACCGGGGCTGATTTCGTGGGCGGTGGTGAAGACGTCACAATGAGTGCCGAGGGTTGGCGATCAAAAAGAGCCCACTCAAGTACAGACGGACAGCTCTGCGACAATGAATCTGGGGCAGGGCTGCCAGACTACAACAAAGAGGAGGAGAAGAGGAGGAGATGGGAATAGCTTCGTGTCAGGCTGCTAGAGAGATATCATCCTGAAAAGGAGGAAGGGGAAGGGGAAGGGAAGGGAAGGGCAAATGTTGTTGCAAGATGCGAGTCATCAAAAATCTGCGAAGCGCGCATGGAGGAGTCAATGAAGGGGGACTGCTAACAATACAGCGAACAATTGAGTGGCTGCCCCGAGAGAGAGCGCGCGGGGCTCTAGGTGACTTACAGTGTGGGGGAGAACAGAAAAAAAAATTCCTCTCTGTCGCGTTTTGTGGCTGCAGCAGTGTAAATGGTCGCCACAGCCGCCAAAAACCTTAGTCTACCTTACCTAGGTAGGTACCCTAACAAAGCCTAGGTTGGGTAAGCAACGGCAAGGTAGTGCAACCAGGCAGCTTGTCTCACTGAGATCCCTGGATGAGGTGCCCAGCTGGAGGGGTGCGACATTTTTTCCTGCAGGTCTCATTGGCCACAGCTACCTTACCTTACTTAGGTAACCTTGGAAGGTTCGGTGGGTATGCCCGGCAGTCTGATAGTATGGAGGGGCACGACTTGCAAAAATTGAGTGTACCTACGGGATGCCTGCCATTTACCTGCCCGGCTATGACATTGCGACTGGAGGCAAACACCAATGATCCGATCAAACATACAATAGCTCAGTAGTCAATACTACCTTTAGCCAGGTACTCTACATCCGTGGCACTGTTTTCTTCCCTCGAGGTGCACCTTTGACCGCAACTTATTCGTTTCACAGGCATACCGGCCTCACTTCCCTCAGGGCTGGCCAGCAACTCCACTCCACCCACTTAGATTACGCTGGTCTTCCGTCTAGATCTTTAGATTGGATCTCATACAGAAACAAACTTCACGTGAGACAGGCCTTACTACGAAGGGAACTGTCCAGACTCGTCACCATGAAGATCCTCGAGTCTCAGAACGCGGTATTGACCAACTTCGAGGTCTACCAACACCTCGTCGACCAGCAGAAGAGATACAACAAGCACTCAGGCGACAGCGTCAAACGTCGTATGCCATCCAACATGAAAACCGTTGTCAAGGAAGTGAGTGAAAGCTGAGCGCTTGATCCTTGATTTTACTAAAAGGCTGAACTCCTTCATCTAGCTGCTGGTCTACCTAGAGAGCTTTCCCAGCCCCCTTAGCCAGGATCCCATTTCATATGAGGCGTCCTCCATCACGCGTCTGGTGGAGCAGCTCCAGCCCTACGACATCACCAAGGGCGAGATGATCATGATTCTCAACTTGCGGCCCATCAATGCCGCTGTCCTGTGTACCTGCGTCGAAGACATGGCAGAGCGGTTCACCGACGATCAGCAAATCGAGATGCTCAACATCATCGCTGAAGTTCTTGGCCAGTTTCCTCCTCGAGAGGACCAAGGCGGTGATGCGGCTGGTGCCGACAAGGAGACGGTGCAGTCCATAGAAGGATGAGCGCGATCCTGGCCGGCATATGTCTCTGGCTACTGCTAGGAGACATCTCACATCACCGAGCAGCCTCCCTCGCTTTGGCCGCCCTCGGCTGTCGCAGTCCTCATGGCCGTCTTGCACATGTCTTCGAACGCTGTCTGAAGCAACTCGCCCGTCACGGCTGAGCACTCCATGTACTGGTCGGCTCTCATCTCCTGGGCCACTCGGATCCCCTCCTGCGGGTAGATAATGCCATTGGGGTCATCCTCTGATCGTAGGTCTCTCTTCAGACCAAGCACCACGATCGGGAGCACGTCCCTCGTCTCGAACGCAGCACGGGCTTCTTTGATCCACTGCAATAGCTGTCAGAAGAAATGCCTTAGGAAGGGACACAAGGGGATTGGACTCACCACTCTCTGGAGGTTGATGAGACTAAGCCGCTGGCTTATGTCGTAGCAGATCACGAGGAGGTCAGGCTGGAGCAGGCGCCAACTCTCAGGGCAAGACGTATCGTAGAACTCGAGTCTATAGTCCCGCTTACCCAATCGTACCTCAAATATGAAGGGCTGATTGATATCTCTGAGCAGCTCAACAGTCGCAGTGCCCTGGAGCTTGTCTCCACCCTGACTTATCCGCCTACATGATGTGTTAGTGAATTCCCTGAAATATATAAATGGTATTGAGTCGTCACATACGATAAAAATGTCGACTTTCCAACTTTCTCGTCTCCAAGCAGCAGAATTGAGATCTTCTGAGGCTCCATGTCCTCACTGTCCAGTAACGTAGATTTGCAGGTCAGCTGTTGCTGGGTTTGGGGTAGACAGCATGCGGTTCCTTTAAGTAAACGACTTAAATAGCGCAAAGCCACAGCCTACGCACAAGCCACACCCGCCTAAATTTTTATACACTTCAGCGAATGAATGCTCACTCTGTTCATTGAGGGTACCTAGGTCAAATAGTGAGAGGTGACTCTGTCTAAGTGAGTCGTCAAACCGCATGACGCCGCCTCGACAATTGATCGCAGGCCTACGGATATTCAAAAGTTTGAGGGAACCCCCCAGGCTGCTTAGATCATCTGATATTCTAGTTGCAGCTGGTCCCTGCCGCCCTGGCCATCTCAAACGGACGATGTCGTCCTCACAGGCGAAAGGCCGGGATTTCAACAAATGGACCAAAGAATCGCTGGTAGAGCATATCTTACGGCTTGAGAATGAGCTCAAGAATCGACCCGCTGAGACGGAAAAGCCTGCCGAAGGAGCCGCTGCCGAGTCTGAGGGACCACTGCCAAAGAGGCAGAAGAGGGAGTTGGACCTGTCAAGGTATTGCACGCGACTCATCGCCTTGAAGTTTGCATACCTTGGCAAGAATTACAGCGGCTTTGAGTTCACGTCCGGTGGGAAAACACCGTCCATAGAGGAGGAGATATGGAAGGCTTTGCTCACGGCTCGCCTCATCGCCCCTGAGCGGCCGGAGGAGGTCAACTTCAGCCCCTTCGAGTACTCCAAATGCGGCCGGACAGATCGGGGCGTCAGTGCCTTTGGCCAGGTCATTGGCATCAGGGTGCGGAGTAGCAAGTTGCGGAGGGTCCAGGCGTCACAAGCGTCCCTCGAGGGCCAAGAGGGCGAGGCTGACGCCGCGGGCGAGGCATCAGTAGACCCCCAAGCCGATGAAGACGATACGCCTCTGCCGGTGGAGGAGGAGATGGAGTACTGCAAGGTCTTGAACCGTCTGCTGCCTCCAGACATCAGGATTTACGCATGGTGTCCAGTCCCTCCGCCAGATTTTTCAGCGCGATTCTCGTGTCGGGAGCGGCAGTACAGATATTTCTTCACACTGCCGGCTTTTGCGCCGGTGCCTTCCAGTATGGATGATCAGAATTCTAGGAATTTGGTCAAACCCGGTTGGCTAGATATCGAGGCCATGCGAGAGGCGGCTAAGCTTTACGAGGGCCTCCACGACTTCCGGAACTTCTGCAAGGTAGACCCTAGCAAGCAGATCACAAACTTCGTGCGGCGGATCTACGAGGCGGACATAGTTGAGGTAAAAGATATCGATTCATCCATACCATTTCTATCCGACAGCCAGTTTCGACCCGCGTCGTTAGCCGAGGGAACATTTCCCAAAGTATACTATTTCCACGTCCGTGGCTCCGCGTTCCTCTGGCACCAAATCCGACACATGGTATCCATACTGTTCCTTGTTGGGCAAGGCCTTGAATCCCCATCGGTCGTAAGCGACCTGTTAGACGTCGAGAGATATCCTCGGAAACCCAACTATGTCCTAGCAGACGATCAACCCCTGGTCCTATGGGACTGCATATTTGGCAGAGAGGGCGAGGAAGGAGATGACGATACCTTAGATTGGGTCTATGTAGGCCAAGATGATGCCGTCAACCTGCACGGCTTCAGGGGCCTGATAGATAACCTGTGGGAGACTTGGAGAGAGCGGAAGATGGACGAGATCCTGGCCAACCGTCTGCTGGACTGGGTGTTTACAAAGGCAGATCCGCGTCGGACGGCCGTGTCAAAGAGGAAGCCAACGACGAGTGTGAAGGTTTTCGAGGGCGCCAACTCGGTCAAGCCTTTGGGAAAGTACGTCCCCTTGTCCCAAAAGCACTTTCTGCCAACACCCGAGGAAACCAATGATAAGTACGCGCAACGGAAAGGATTTGCAAATTCCGAGGAGATGCGAGCCAGGGGTAACTGGAGAAGCGAGTTGCGTGCCGCGAAGAAAGGTGCTCCGGTATCAGTGGACGATGACGCGGATGAGTGATCACATCAATGGTACCCTTTGTATTATGTACATAGTCTAGTACAAGATAGATACCCACGTAGACCGTCTAATAAGAACCTCTACGTTCCCTTCTCGTCCAGTCTCCTAATTGCGTCCGGCTCGTACAGACAGCCCCTGACGCCCCTCCATACGGTCTCGACGATCTTCCTCCGGGGGAGCAATTTCGGGAAGACGACCACGACATCTTCCTCGCCCTCCACAACCACGACCAGGTAATATCGCACCTCAAAGCCGCGGAACGCCTCGTTGATCAACACGTCGCGAATCTTCTCTGTCGGGATGAACCGCGTGCCTGCCGCGGCCAGATACGTTCCCCCCGTCGAACTGGTCTGGATACCCAAGCCCCGCAGGACCAGCAGCGACTCGGTTGTGTGGATGCGCACCGTCAGAAGGTACAGCAGCGCGGCGCACGCCGAGAGGAGCGCCCACGCAGGTGTTCGCGCCGCCAGTCGGGAGAACCACTCCCCCGCGGGCGAGGTGTGCGCCGTCCACACGGCGTGCCAGATGAAGGCGTCTGAGAAGACGGGCGGCGCTGGAGAGGTCCCATAATGAGCGGGGAAGGGCGTGGCATATGGCGAGAGTGCCCACTTGGAGTAGATGAGCAGCGCGACGCCGAGGCCGACGACGATGCGTAGGAGGAAGACGGTGGCGAGGAGCAGGCGTAGCGGGACCGTCAGAGGTGGGCAGGTGGTCACGGTGAACTCGGCGGTCGTGGGCGACGGCCGCCGAACATGTAAATGCGGTGCCGTGGTGAGCATGCTGGCTTTTCTCGGTCGACTCGATTCGATTCTGCCCGGCAGTCTTGGAAAGGACAGCACAACTTTGCGAGTTAAGTGTGCAATTGCTATCGTGGTATCATCGTGTATGAGAAAGCGATATGTGAGGCCAAGACGCTCTGATAACGAGCATGCTGCCACGCATATGGTGCAGAGGAGTTCTACATGAATTAGACGAGATACTCGCGTCTCAATGAGCAGTGATAGAGCTAAGGAAGGGTCGGCGCCTAATCACGTGATTTCAGCGCAAGGTACATAAGGCTAAAAACGGGCTGAAATTTTTGGCTGTAGTGGTCATTTCGGTAGAAGGCTCTCAAAATTCTCCTTCTGCTGCTCCATGTCCGTTCAGATCCCCCTAATGTCGCCCAGCGCGAATGCCGCAGTGACCACCCACTCGCACGGGTAACCTGCGATCGCTTGGTGTGGTCCTAAGCAATGAAGATGATTCTTGAGGGAGGTCTCACTCTGCAGAGGCATCTTCACTGTCGCATGGCGCGCTGGATTACGATCGTTAGGGGCTTGGAGTAGTGGGCTGAGATGGAGGTGTCAACTCCTTTTTTTATTTTTTTTCTCCCTCCCTTTCGTTCCTCAAGCAAATATTAGATAAACACTCAACGCAGATAAAGTCGGTCTGATTTATCCCCCCTATTTTCTTCGTAAATGTCGGTCGGCAGCACTTATAAGGGTTCAAGTAACCTGCTGCTTGTTTTGGGAGCCATTCATCTGATAGTCGTGATAGCTTCAAAGAGTCACAGTTCACAAAGACTTCTAAACGTGACGCATCAACATTTGTTTTCTCTGCCATATAAACAATATTGTCCAAAAAAATCACCGTCATTGATACTACCACTACTTGCTTCAAGGACCGCTTTCCTCAAGAATTCATAAAATCAATCTCCAAAAGATCTGAATAAGATGCCGTGAGGCAGCATTATACCTATACCCTTCCGAGCTCAATTTTTGACAGCCTCTCTTAGGTCTGGTGGGTGGGTTTGTTTCTCTGTTATCGCCTCCAAAATTGTTGTCAACCTTGTGTCGGTGGCCCCCCTCCTCTCTCCAAGAGACTTTCTTTCCCGTTTCCCATCGTCCCCTCGTAAGAAGTTTGCGAAACTAAAATACATTTGCGCGTGTATGCTCTTTCTCTTTCTTTCCCTCTCATTCTTCTTCCTCCGGTTCAATCTCCCCTGATTTGGTCATAAAGTCGTCTTGAAGGCAGAAAAGGTAGTAGAAAGCATGCTCGAAACAGAGGTAAAATGCTGCGGTGTAACGGGATGGATAAGGATGGACTTGAATTATACAAGCATTCTAATAAAAGAGCTGCGATGGCAATGATGATGATGATGATAATGATGATGATTTTTCGGTGTCGTCGTTTCGAGAAATGCTAGTCGTTAGATAGCCCCATGCTGCCGATAGGGGTTGTGAAGTTCGAACGTGTAGAAAGGAATATCATGACCGGAGCCAAAAAGGCTCAAAAGGCAGCGTTGTCAAAGTCTTCTGAATCCCCTGTGCGTGTATGTGTGATCTGTCCGTCATCGAGGGGTTTGGTATCAAGTTCAAGGAAAACGCCAGTCGCCATGCAAGAATCGAAGTAATTGCGAATTCGGTGCGAGAAGGATTGTTGTGTATGGAATGCAAAATAGGCTAGGGCGATGGAAACGGGTTTAGAGTCTCTCAGATCAAGTCGTTCGGTAGGAGACCTGTAGGCAGATCATGGGGATTGCGCTGCTCTATCGGTGATCGCAACTCGGCACGAGTCTGGAAGCTGACAGGAGGAGGAATACTCTCATAAGGAGCAACCATGCCCTCTGGGGATTTTGTCCGATGCACCACGGAGGAGCTGTTGCGGCCTCGGCTAGCAGATCTCATGCGCTCAGTAGCTCGTGAAATACGTCCACTAATGCTCTGGTCTACACTGCTGCGTCCCCGATGATGATTTCGCGACGAAGGAGGTGCTGGAGGTGACAGAATAGGTACACTGGTGTCAATAGCGGCAGCAGACGGTGCGTCATCGTCCATGACAATCTCGATCATGCCGGATGCCTGTCCTCCATACACCACTGGCTTGCCTCCCTGATTAAAGGGCAAAGGAGCGGGTGGTGGAGGTGGGGGGATGGCAAGATGCTGCAGCTCCTTTAGCATGGGCGGCGGTGGTGGAGGCGGCGGGATCTGGTCCTCTCGGGATGGGCGACGCGAGCTCCGGTTCGCCTCGATCATACCGTCAATGGTCCGCGGGAAGTTGACCTCATGAGCATCAGGTGTGCTAAGTTTCCTGATGGAATGGCCTCGAGAGACTCTGGTCGATGTACCCGCGCTGCCTCGCACGGTTGCAACAGGCTCCTCTGGCGGAGCGGACATGCAGCGCGAAATTGGCGGCCGAGACGGAGGTTGATACACCGTCGATGGCAGCAAAGTCAACGTGGGCTCGGCTGCAGGTGGCACGGGCTCCTCCTCTGTCTTCTTTGGAGAGCTCTGTCTGGATGATGAAGGAGATGAGGCCTGTGCGAAGGACGCTGGAATGGGTGGCACTACCGGTAGCGTTCCTTGGGAGTCCATGACCAAACGCATAGCCTTGGGAGTGGCAGGGAGACCGATTGCCGCACGCGACTGGTTAGCATACATACTCCTAGCCCTCTCGCTCATCTGCTGCCTCTCAGGATCGGCTGTGTGACTGCGAGTAGGCAGCTGATTTGGCGGGACAAAGGTCGTGCTGGGCAGCTCAAAGGCAGAGGGCGGGCGAGAAATGGCTGGCGAAAGTTGGTCCGGATGAGGGATAGCAGGAGCCAGAGCGCGCCTGGCAAGAGACATGCGACGCTCTTCAAGTTCACGAGCAGCAGCTTCCTTCTTCAGTTGCCTCTCATCCTTCATCGCCCTCAGATCACCAGCATGGGCCGGCAGCGGACCAGGAGTAGCAGGCTTGAATCGACGACGACTCTCAGACCGCTCCCGAGCCCTGAGTGACCCCGGAGATGGCTCACGTAAACCGCGGCTAGTGCTGCGATTATGCCTGTTGCGGAAAGCCTCTTGTTGTTCCCTGGCCATCTTCAAGTCCTCCTCGTCCTCAGAGCCATAGAAGTGTTGAGCGCCAGCAGACATGGGAACTGGTGAGGAGGGCGACCTAATCGCCGAACCGTCTCTTGTGTTGCTTCGGCCACGTGGAATTTCCAGAGGAGTCGGGCGTCTGTCACGAGCTCCACGACTGGAGTTGCGGCTCGCTACTCTTGTCTTGGAGGAATGGCGAATGACGCTGGAGGCTTTCTTCACAGTGAGAGGCTCAACTTCGACATCAGGCATTGGCTGGCCATACTCATCAAACTTCGTCTCAGGGAGTCTCGGTGTGCTGAGATTTAGCAGATCCTCAGGAGACATGGGCACCGGGGAGCGTGGTGAGCGTTTTCCAGCCTTTGGAGTGAAGGATCGAGAGATGCCTCGGCCGCGTTCACCGGATCGCTCGCGAGAAGTTGTCTTTCTGGTCTTGCTGCTATCCCGACCCTTGGCGCGGCCCTCGCGGCTGCTTTGGCGTGTTTTGGTTTTCGCAGCCTCGAGGGAATTGATGTAGTCATCCAGGCTCTTGCCACCGCCGTGGTGATGTCCACGATGGCTCTTAGCAACGCTGGAAGCGGAAGTTACAGAGCTAGCCACAGAGCCGGGTCCACGACGAAGTCTTGTCGGGTAATGATAGCGAGTGGAGGATGCGACAGACGGTTCTGGGGACGTCACATCACCAGCTACAGCAGTGTCAATGTTCTCTAGGTGCAGCGCCTGGACAGTCTCCGGCTTGCGTGCCCTGGCGCCATTACGGCTATGACGACCGCCATCCATGAGCATTGCCATAGATGCTGGGGAGGGCGATGGTGGAGGAGGTTCCTTCCTACGATGCGAGTCCCTCATCATCATCGGACTGGCGGTCGCGGCTCTGGCCAAAGCGAGTCCCATTGTCAGGTTAGCCTCGTCGGCTTGAACCACTGGCGGGTTTGCCGGTGGCAGACCAGCAGTCTTTAACGCATGGCGAGGATTAGCATCGTTGGGCATCTCTCCGATTGAAGGCAGGCGACCGCGGCTGAAGGTAGTAGCCTGAGATCTTGCAGAGCTTGGCGTGTTGAAAGCGCTACGTGAAGATGGTCGGAGAAGGGCTGTAGCGGCTTCGTGGCCTCCTGGAGAAACCGCGGACTCAGCAATTGGGGTAACTCCAGCAGCAATAGGTGTCTGTCCACCATTGTCTCCGGAGAAGAATTTAGATTTTTCAGCTTGATCTCCAAAAGACGTGATCAACTTCAAGGCTGATGTCTTAGCAATGCTTCGCATGGGACCACGATTCAAACCCGGAGGCGACAATGGAGGGCTGAGAATTTCGGGAATGCTGGGGTGAATGGACTGAAAGTTGACCTGGGCTGCCGATGGAGACGACCAGGGCTCTGTGGATTCCTGTCCAGTGCATGCAAAACTGATAAAGATGTTAGTTTGTGATCCGTTATCAAGGGCGAATATAGGCAACTCACCATCGTATGGCCAGTTGTTGATGACCGTGCTGTACAGCCCAACTGCCCCATTTCTTGATGATCTGGGCTTGTCGTTCCCAGACGGACGGGAAGAACAAGCAGGTCAGAATTAGCGCCTCCAAGAACTTCTTGTGCGAGATATAAATCTCAACAGCGTCGGTATGGTCACCCATGCCAATCATAATTGTTGCTGCAGCATGGACATCGCCATGTTCAAGTAGTCGTTGAATGTAGGCACGGCCAAGCTTGTGCTGCGAAGCTTGTCCGCCAATGCCACTCAAGGCCAAAAGCATCCAATCAGAAGAAGTCATGTTCTCGGAGCTGGTGGTGATGATATCCGGATCAATGTCACCGAGCCACTTCGCCAGAAGAATTCTGCTAGGCGAGCCCTGAGGGTGGCGGCTCATCTCATCTCGCACAAGGTCATCAACCTCCTTGTTCCAACCAAAAATCGTGCTAAGCATTTGACGGCGGAGGTCATCGTTCGTCAGACGACTGCTGTCAACCATGGGCGGCCGCTTGTAAGGGACATCGCTTAGACGACTTTTGGTGAATTTAAAAAGCTCCGCAACTTTCGAATCTTCGGGGCTGCGGGGAATCTCATGGCGAAGACGTGACGGCCGATGCCGACGATGATAACCGGAAGATCCCACAGACACGGAGCTAAGGCTGCTTATCGAGAAAGAGTCTCTGTCTCGCTTGGGCTCATGGTAGGGGACAGCAGATGATCGCATAGATGAACCAGCTGAGATGTAAGTGTTCTCAGTCAGACCGCGAGAAGCGATCGAACCGCCTTGTCGTCCTGGTGTCCTAGAGCTGGTTGATGACTCTGTTATGCTTGACATCCCACTACGGCTGGAGGCCGAGGACGCTGTCCGGTATGGCTCTTCTTGATCAGATACCAGCTCACCTGCAGTCACGAAACGGGCGAATGGTGACCTCCCATCGTCTTCGCTCTCTGAAATGTCAGCACTAATATGAATCGAACCTGTTTCGGAGTCTGAAGCACTGGCAGCTGCGCTCTTGTCCTGCTCTTCAATAGATACAGGTGGGGATGGTGGTAGCAGATTGGCCGGGTGCTGAACATTTGCAACTATCACAGCAGGTGCATTCAAATCGAATTGCTGGACAGTGTTGTTGGCTCCCAGGGTGAAGAGGCTGGCACCTGGTCCGTAAAGCGCGAGGCCACGAACATGCTCAAGAGTCGGGATATTGTCATAGGTGACGTGCTTGGTCCGCACATCCCAAGACAAAGTAGCGCTTAAATCGTACGTCAGCCACTATGCAAAAACAGGACTACAAAATGAGGCAGAGATACTTACGACTCGGAATACTGGATGATACGGCCGTTCTTTGACCATCCGGCCCAATTTGGCCCGGACAAGTAGTTTTCGGTCTTCTTTAGTATTCTAACCACCTTCGCAGGATCGGCGGCATTATATGACTTTGTAACACTCCAGACTCGCAGATCGCCATCATTGGTCTGCGCAGCCAGCATGTCCGACTTTTGCCGTGATGAAGAGGCATGCCAGGCAAGCGTCACAATTGGTGACGGAGACCTAGAAGTAGTTAAATTGTGTAGAATCGTGAACCTAGGCTGAAGAGTCGCGATCAAAAGTGAACCGTTTTGATAACTGGGATTGGTCAGCCGCTCGCCGATTGAGGGGGTGGCATTCATCAAGGGAAACCTACCCAATCGCGAATGTTCGGCAGTCTGAAGATGGCGCAAGGGCTGTGACTGCTATTTGATCGATTGTTCTTGCAGAAATGTGTTCCGACGTCGTCGGCTCAAATAAGATGATGTTGCCTTGTGTGTTACCTACAAATTGTCAATGAGTCCTAACTATGAGAATGGCAAGCATCCTTACCAAAAGCGACATTTCCATTGCGCATCCACGCCGCGACGGTGAGGTGTTCATACGAAGCAAATCGGGCGACTTCGTCTCCTGTCATTATGTCCCAAACGATTGCTGTCTGGCCAGCGTCATAACTGACTACCAGTCTTCCGCCGCCTTGTTCACTCTGATTATCAACAGCCAGAAGCTGAACCTCGTCTGAATGCCTGGAGAATCTCCTTTCTATCGTCAAAGTGTCATGGTGACAGCATACGATTGAGTTGCCTTGAGCATAGAGGAACATGGCCGCCGTGGCAGCTGTTGGCTCAAAGTAACGTAGGATGCTCCCCGGCGACATAGTAAAGTCCTCCATATTGGTTGCTTTCCCTCTCGATGACATGGGACTCGATGTCGAGCGGGTCCTCGACAGATGAGCGGAGGAGGACATGGCGACTGTGATATCCTCTTCTCTTTGTGGTCGTGTGTTATCTGTGTCAAGGCAAAAAAGACGGTGTTAGCCGGGCACCTGCATACGGTGGAAGCCCTCTTCGGTGGAGGTTTGCAGCCAGTGCTCAACCCGAGCTTCTCGAATGCAGCAACAATAAGACAAGCGGCGGCACACAAGGAGATGGGTTGCACATACCAAGCGGTAGGTGAGACGTCTACCTCCGGGACACGCGGACAATATCGCAACGAACCAGAGACGAGCGATGAGGCTACACAGTTCGGACCCCAATCATCACATGGAACAATTTCCTGTCCGTTCCCGGACTCCTCGCCGCTTCCCACGTTCTATGCGGCAGAACCCACGATCGGATACGGTAACTCGATGCTGACCAAGATGGTAATTGCTGCTGCCGTGTAATACTCCAATACTCGGCAGACGGCGCGGGGTTGGCCCTCCTCTTGTGTTCTCGACCTTGTGTCTTGGATGTACGGGAGCAAATTGGACGGAAAGGAAAAAGACGAGAGGAAAGGTAAAAAGAGGAGGAGGGTGGGATTAAGTCAGACCGGCTTTGGAGTCGCACGGCAAAATGGGATGAGACGCTGTAGGCGCAGAAGGTGGTGTAGGTGAGCGGCGGCAACCGTCTCTCAGCTATAGGTTACCCGCGCCGTGTGCGCGGCAGCAGAGGTTATACTCGATGGGCAAGATAGGAGAGAATGCACAGGCAGGGAAACACCGGGCGCTTGTCTCTGTCTTTCTCGCTCTTCTCTTCTTGCAGCAACAGCCTTGGGGGGAAGATGTCGTGTGCGGGTTTAGCCAGGCCGGATGCAAGAAGGTCAAGGAGAGTTGCAGTTGCAGTTGCGGAGAGGGCAAAGGGGAGAGGAGGGAAACGGGCACATGAAGAGAGGCCGGCTGGACTGGACTGGACTGGATCGGACTGGGGGGGTGTGCGGGAGCAAATAAGTCATGTTAGTCTACACGCTCGAGGTACTGAGAGTTGAGCGCCTAAGTCGACGAGGCGAGGCCTGTCAGTGGACGATCGGAGAAGGCATATAAAATTAGAGCTCTGTTGCTCCATTGAAGTCGAGTATGCCCATGTCCATGCTCATGCCATGCCGTGCCATGCCCTTGTGGACTAGAGCCGGACTAGGGTAGCGCACTCGCATCACACCTCGAAGTGTGCTGCACAGCACCGCACAGGACAGGCCAGACAAGGGACCTACCTAGGCAGAGAAGAGCAGGAACGGTGAAATCTGGAGCGGATACGGACCGGCTCATCTGCTTAAGCTAAGGCGCTGCATGGCAGCAGAGACCCCAGCAGCGGAACAGGGATTGGAGAAAGCCACAGCATGCCGAAAGCCAAGTAGCCGTGAGAAAGAGGCAATCGTAGCTCCAAGGGTCGTTAGTGGCCATGGGTACATTGAACCCCCCATGCACAACGCAGTAGCTCATTGGCGTACATGATACAGCAAATCGATATTTGCTCCATATTTAGCCTCCGCTCTGCTGTTTCCTGCTGGCCCATCATTGTCATCTGAACAGCCTGCGATATAAGAATATCACAGACTAGACCTTCTAGTCCGTGCAGGGCTTCACGGTTTGCCTGCCTTACTTACATACACCGCTCTGGCTCTATTTCGGGCGGTGTCTAAGTCATGTGGGTGCGTGCATGCGTGTATCGTTCACAGTGGGAAACTCAGAAACGAAAAGAGTCAACCGCTGACAGGTCTGCAGGCGAGCCAGTAGCTTTCCCAGAACGACGGCCAAAAACTCCGCAGCGTATGGAGTCCCAGAGTGCCCCTACTATGCAGTACATAGTACAGGATGGGGAGGGACAGCAGCAAGCACAGTGCGTCGTACCTTACATGGATCGAAGATGACGACCATTGGATTGACGAGCATCTCGCTATCTGGTCCCCGTCGCCCGCGCGAACAGAGCATTGATGAGCATCATGGCATGACAAACGAGACGCCTCGTCCGTTGGCCTGCTATCCAGGGTTCCCGACCCCCGGGAGCCAGGGCAGGGCGGGCGAGATATGCTGCTTTTGCTGCTGTTGTTCGCCTTCGAAATGGGTAGAGCTAGGCCTCGCTAGACGGTCTCATTCCCACAAGCTCCGAGTGCCTTGAGGAAGTGTGGTTGGACGTGTAGATGGAGGGGGAAGCAGAAGGCTTGACGTTAAGCGCCCCTCCACTTGAGGGAGCAACGCTCCGGTGCCTGATTGGCCGCCTCTCTCCAGGGCCCCCCTGCAGAATCGTTCGAACTCGGGCCAATCAACAGCTTCATCACCACCAGACATGGGTTGGCGCCCAACCCCCCCTTCGTCTCCGCACCTTACATCCTGCGCTATTATCCACTTGTTCACCTCCTCCCTTCCCGCCTGTCCTCGTTTCTGCTTTCTCGAGGGTTCTCGAGTACACAATACCATTGTCCCTCGGCCGCCTGTTGGGTGGCTTGATGCTGTCCAGGATGTACCCGTGACCTGCTCTTGCCATCGAGCATGAACCGAGCTCGCCAGTCCGTTTCCTTCCTCTGCGGATCGAACCGTCTTCGACTAGACTGTGGTGGAGAGCAAAAGACGACGATGATATTTAGGAAGCGGGACTGGCTAGCAGCGGTTATATGTCACAGGTAAGCCGAACGAAGAGCCGAATGACCTCACTCTGTCTTGTCTTGTCGTGTCTGTCTGCCAGGTCCGGTTGTAAGATGCAAAGCCGTTGGCGTGTTCGGGGGTTGGAGTTGGAAGAGGATGTTGGGGTTGCAGTGCTGTTGTCAAAGCAGCAACTCTTCGAAGGTCAAACCCCTTCGAGAGAGGACGAAACAAATAACTAGACCTGCAGCTCAGTTTCAAGCCGACATCCAAAGCTCCAACACACAGACTCTATTGAATCAGATTAACAGATTAACCCACCCACACTCTTGCCCTACCACCCTTCACGCACGCACGCACAGGAACCGTACCTGGCTAGAAAGATCCGATTTGATTGTGTCAGTGCGACCCTTTCCAATCATCCAACGTGGATACCATCCGGACCTTCAAGTGCAAAGCACCGGATCTCAACCGTTGAGGGGTTGAAGGGACCAGGCACAGGCATTGCTTCTAGCTGTGAAAGCTGCGGTTCGCAAGAAACCGTTATCTCGGCTCGAAAGGAGGCTTCTTCCTGTCTTGGCCCGATTGATAACAGCCCCTCCATTGCCTTTTCCCTCGTGGCCCAATTCTTCCTTCGCCCCGTGTTGATGGCGTTCTCGGCCGGCTCTGCAACCCAAGCATAGTTCTATTTCGCCAATGTCAATCTCGGGTAAGCCGCCACATCGTGATTCGCGAGGGAATTGGGGTGTGAAAAAAAAAAAAAATCAATGGCGAATTCAATTTACCTAGCCACATCCACGTCCACATCCACACCGGCTCACGTACCTTGAAAAGACATGATGCATTGCTACCTTGTGGGCCACGATGTGTGCATGTGTGCGTGCGTGCGCCGCGGGATGCATGGGACGGTTAACTACCCCGCGGCCGCAAAAGCAACTCACATCGGGGGGCTGCATGAAAGGCATTCTCTTCTACCTCCATCGGATACCCGCCATTGCGTCTGTCGTACGGTTGTGTGATGTCTCAGACCTGGGCAGCAACCAGGTCAAGTAGAGAGCCCTTCTCTTTGGAAACCTCCGTACCTTACAGCTCGTATGCTGTGGCACGCCCTCGTCCAGCAAATCGATGTATGGGAAGTCTCCTCCATCAACGGACATGCGAGTTTCGTCTCCAGGAAGAGAAGGTGAGCCCAATTGATGTAATGGCGTCTCAGCCATGCATTGCAAGACGCAAGCTAGGCAATTCGACCGAGTTCGCCGGTTGCTGTACGACATTCCAATGTCTGAAAATGATCCTTGTTTCTACATGGTGATGATATCTTCAATTGACCTGTCTACCTCCACCACCCTTGTGTACTCCGCTCAGGACATGATCCCATCTCGAAGTGATAGGACAATTGGGCATAAAGGCCGTTGCAGGACCGAGGCGTGGCTGGCCGTTTCCATTCTTGCTTCTTCAGCTTTAGACTTACATGATATGCTATACGTTAATGCAGAGAAGAAGGCGGGGATGTCGGAAGAAGGGCCTGGCCGTGTGTGAGCTGCGTGCAAGTGTGCAGGGCTAACGTTATGTGTATCTAGGCTTGACCGGGTGTTCGTGTTAGTGCCCTGCTCGGCGACAATAGGCTTCCCGCTCCCCCGGTCAATCTTCATCTGAAATGTTCGCTACCCTTGCTTGCTACAGTCCTTGTCAACCGTTGCTTGCGTATGTTCTATCGAAAGCCTCCCGCGGCAGGCCTCAAAAGACATTGTTGGTTGACTGACTCAGTGAGTGACTGGGCTGAGATGGGCTCATCCTGCTTTACAGATTAGCCAGAGATCCCGACCCATAGTTGGATCGCGAGCTCATCAAAAGGCATTGATCACCAGAATCCCTACAGCAGATGGCAGAGCGAGCCGTGAGCTAGGGAGCTGCTGCATGATGTGAAGATGAGCTGCCACACCCTAGCCTCAAAGCTCAAAGCTACCCTGCAATCTGTAACGATCCATCATCAGCCCCCCTCCACCACGGCTGGCAGGCAAGTGAAGTGCTGTTGTGGGTGTGCTGTGTGTATTGAGGCGACTGAACTGAGAACAGCTAGCACCGGAAACAGCATCGGACAGGACCAGGGAAGACGAGCTAAAAGCTACTAATCGGCCATCACATCTCAATTCACATCACAATCACTGACACTTGCATCACACTCGAACAGGGTGTCTGTTCCCTCGCCTTGTAAAGCAGGGCATAAGTCCGATTGCGAAGACCTTCATCCCTCCCACTCAGCAATATCTCGGTCTTCGTGTCTCCTCGTCGAGTCATTCATTCATGCCGATGTGATTCTCAGGGCTTGTGTGCTTGCCAGCCAGATCTAACCGACGAGGGGGGTCCTGGCTCTGACTGACTATCATGATATGTGATGAGCATTGGTGACGAGATCCAGAACGGGCTTGATATTGAACGCCACAAGCTCAACGGCTCGCTCTTATCAAACACTCTTTCTTCCCCCGCACCTGGAAAAAGGCGTCAGTACATAGACCAATATCTCTCTATATCTGGTAACCCAGTCGTCAGTCAGCCTTGGAAAAAGAAGCTCCTGGTCCAAGCGTGCCGATCCCACTGAAACAAAGGGCGCCGCAACCGTGATAAAACAATCAATGGCCTCACAGCATTGACGAGAACACCGCTTCCCGAGCGGGCAGACACATCAATCTACGACCCTCCCCAACGAGTTCACAGCTTCAAGCTCCTCCGCAAATCAACCCCTCAGCTGGGCTTGTATCAGGAGGCGTTCCCTTCCAGTCCCCCCTCACCCCCTAATATATCTAGGCCCAACAGTTCCAGATGCTGAGAACGAACGTTTGTGATACACGAGCAAGAGCTCCATCTCTCTCGGCCACCCAAACCGGCCATCTCGGATACCCTATCCATCTCGTCTGGGAGGGCCGCCGCGCGCCTCTGATTTGATCGGCCGTGGGACAAATGAGAAGCTCCAGCGATGAGTCGGCGCCATCATTGGATGTCCGGCGTGCCCTCGCCTACCAACCCCACATCCGTCCACATCCGTCAAGTGACTGCACTCGGCGGGAGGTCAGGCAAGACATTCTCGGAGACCCTGTGATTGAGAAATCCTCCCTCCTCCTCATCCTCCCACCAGCCACAGCCAGTCTCCCAGCGAGTGAGATGAGAGGGAAGGGGGGAGGAGAATGAAGATGATTACGAATCCATGACGGGTTTGAAGCACAGCAGACCAGACCGTGTAAGCTATTCCCGAGGGTGTGCCTTCGAGCACGACTAGTTAGGGCGCGCCGGAAGCCAGAAGCGGGATGCCTAAACGGGCATGTGAGTATAAGTATGTTCGTCTGTATGTCCGGCCGTTGTAAGCCTTTTGACCTGTTTCATGCCTACGGGCTTCTAGCCGTTGCAAAAGACTCTTCTTCGCGCTGCACTAGGCGGCGGGAGCCCATGCTTTCTGCTTGTGACCTGTGAATAAGGATGCGGGAGATGCCTGCGCTATGAGGACGGATCACACTTCCATCCTTGTCCCGTGAATCAAAATTCATGCAGCTCTGTCGATGGGCCGGCAACTCTGCTCACCACCATCACACTGCCGATATTGAGCCTATGTGAAGTCTAACCCTATTTCAACCAATCTAGGAAGCGGCCTAGACCCATAACCCAACTTCGTCACACTCACACTCAGCACGCGAACCTGCCAGATGCTTTGATGGCTGGCAGGGGGCTACTTTAGCGCGAGACGGGCGGCACGTTGCGAGGCATGAATGAACTGGACTGTAGTATGTGTTTGTAGAAATGGCAATCCTTAACTTCCATTACAAATGCTCGCTGGGGGGTATCAATGCTATCGATGCTATGTAGGTGTGGTATCTCATGTGAACCAAACAAAACTCCGTGGCAGGTGCCCGACACCTCCACATATGTCCATGAATCAACAACTCAAAAAGCCAATGGGAACTCCGACCGTCAACCTTGTGTTACTGGGCCACAGCAGGTCAAACTCAACGTAGGTGAAAACAGTAGGTAGTACCACTGTCAGTCACAAGCCCTGTCAGACTCGGCCGCCATATCAGCGGCCAACCCTCTCTGTAATCTGGGTGCCCTGTACTCATGCCAGATAAAATGTGCAGTATCGAATCTCCATCTCGTTCACCTCCGCGGCTAGGGGCTGCGGGTACCTCGCCACACGCGGTATTCCATTGGCGCACAATCCTAGTGGATGTTGTTGTCCACCATCTATCCTCCACGCATGTGCCAGAGATCAGCGTGACTGTCTCTACACTTCCCGCAAGCTCACAGGGGCTTCCCGGGTTTGTGTTCTTCTTCCGTCTTCCGCATCACACACGGCGGCACCTCGCACGCCGCGTGTCAAAGAAACAACAATCAAATTAAGGCGAGTTGGCATGTTCAACATGTCTGCCTCCATATGTCTCGGCAGACACGCATGCGCTCAGAAGATGTTCGTGATAGGGGGCAAGATCTCCGAGAGTCGGTGACTCATCGGGCATGCAGTATAGCCTTCACAGAAGGCATAGAGTATTAGGTGTAAGATTACTAAGTTCTGGTAGGAGAGGTCAGCGTCTGGTTGCAGCCGCATAGGCTGTGGGATTAGTCAGCTTACTCATGAATGTTCGTGTAAGTCGTTGCAAGGTAGATCACGTCTACTCTCCAGTCTCAGTGATCGGTGTCATAGAGCTGAGCTTGCTCTTTGGGCTCTTCTTGGAACCCGAAGAGCCTCGTCGCTTTGCTTGCTGCCGCCTGCGCTCCTTCTCGCTCATGATCAAGCGCATAACTTCGCGCTGGGCAGCCATGCGCTCCCGCTGCATCTCGAGCAGGTCGGCCTCGGTCATAATCTGGGGCGATCCGGGCTGTGGTGAAGCGGTGCTAGAGCTGCTAGCAATGCTCTGTGCGTCGTCCTCGAAGACGTCCTGGGGGAAGAGGTCATCGTCGGACAGGAACGAAGTAGCCCTGTACTCGCAGCTGGACTCGGAGAGTGAAGACCGCCGTGGCCAGCTGGGAAAGGCGCAACTGGAGTCGTAAGAAGGCGTGGACAGGTAGCTGCCCTTGCCAATATCCATAGGAGCGGACGAAGCGCCCATGGAGCTGTAGGAGCCGTAAGAGCCGTACATGGCTGGCTTGTTGTATATGGGGTGTCGACAACGCGGTTCAAAAAGTTGTGAAGAAGCTCGTCCCGTCTGTGGGGGATGTTTGGAATTATAAGGCTCTGAGAGCGCGGAGTGTGACGTGTCGCGTCAAGGTGGTGGTCAGTCACAGGGTGGTAATGCTGGTGGTGGTGGTGGTAGTGG
>NW_006920952.1:0-7100 GCF_000392275.1 Phaeoacremonium minimum UCRPA7
GTCCTTAGGTTTATGTCCTAAGATAGGTCGAGGGGTACTTAAGCAATATTCACAAAGGTAGGTGATCGTGACTTGTTAGGTCCTATTGATTGTAGAATCAAACTATAACATTGAAAGCTAAAGAGCTAGTCTCTTTATCTCTAGGCTTATGATTATGAGTATAGTCTTATATAGAATTATACTTTGCTAGATCACTAGAGTCCTTCATGATCTATAGGTGGTGGCTTACCATAGCTTACCATAATCTATAACCTCTGGCTTATAGGTAGCCTTTATCTTATCTTCATATAATGTCTTTTCTTATGTCTGCCGTAAGGTTCCTGGCGGCGGCCTATTTTCTAGCCATAATATGATATCCTTCCTTCAAGGTCGATATCCTAAAGACCTAGTTAAATACCTAGGTGCCGCCCACCCGATAGGTCCTAAAACTATATTCCTTACTTCTCCTAAGATATTGACACTATGTTGGGTCGTATAGAGAAATCAAAACCAAAATCAAAGAAATCTTTAGCCTAGCTTGCTCTTACTGTCAACGTCGAACTTTCTAGGGATCTGACCGAAATGTCCTATACTCATTGTTTTAAGTAGAACTTTGCTTACCATATAGTAAGCAACTTCTTTCATTATTCTAAGTATATCCGTTTAGGTCGCTCTTATGATAGCACCTTCGTAGCCTCTACCCTTATATAACTAGCCTCTCAATAAAAGAAAATTAAATAAGAGGAAGCAGACGCTGAAGAGATACTCTTTACTCTTTAAATGTAGTTGTCTATAGCTATCAGCCGTCTAGCCTACTTATATTATATAAAGAAGGTAGTATCTAAGAAGTATTCTAAGGCTTTCTAGAGGAGGATATAGAAGTTAGATGAAGAGGATAGAGTAACTCCTTCTATCTTTACTTAAGAGTAGTTTATAGTAGACGACCTTCGTTCACTAAGTGTCCTAAACGACATAGACTAGTCTTCTTTAGGCTTAGATAGTGAGTTTGCTTTCGTAGGTTCGTTGGTAGAAGATTCCAATAGAATTAAGTAACCAAATTGAAGCAATTCTATAGATACTTAAGAGGTTCCTATATATTTTCCGAATCGTCATAGTCTTACCATTTGATTAAGTACTATATTTATCGTCCTTTCTTTCGTAAGTCCAATATTCTTTCTACTTTATATTCTTAGTCTGATTCCACTTTAACGTCTATTTAAAGTTTTATAGATTCGTATATTGGTTCCAAAAGTAAAATATGAAAAATAAAGTATATCCTCATAGTTTTAGGTAACGATAGTTTATAGTTAAATTTTGATATTTTCCGTTTGATTTTAAATGGTCCAAGTTTTTTATAGTCTAATTTATCACTTAGTCGTTTTGTTTTTATGTTTCGTTATATAAGGTAGACTTTATCTTCCTCCCTAAAGGATGGTTTTTTCATTCTTTAAAGGTTATAGTACTTTCGACATTCGTTTTCTAATGAATGTTAGTTAATTCTTTATTTCCTAATGAAGCTACTAAAGCTGTTCTACTATAAGTGTTGCTTTTTCTGACTTTGGTTCCGTCTTAGTTAGATAGCTAAGTTTTAAGTTGAATCTATAGTTTATATAAAATGGTGATATTCTCGTTAATTTGCTAATCGATATATTATAACTAAATTAGGCTACTAGTAGTAATATGATCTAATTATTCTACTTATAATTGACATAGTATCGAAGATACTATTCAATGATTTAATTTAGTCTTTCTGTTTATCTATCAGTCTTAGGATGCTAAGCTATAGATAGCTTATAGTTAGTTCCCAATTATACTATAAGTAATTGCCAGAATTTCAATATAAATAGCTTATCTTAATCTAAAATTATTTCTTTTGATAGTTTATGATTGGCCACAACTATCCGTAAGAATATATATACTAGTTCTTTGATATTACTTCCTTCTTTATATAAAATAAAGTATATATATTTTGTAAGCCTATCGACAATTGTAAAAATACTATCATACTTGACTTTCGTTAATGGTTCTTTCGATAGTGAAAGCTTCACTATAAAGTCTTATAAGATTGATTCCTATGGTCGTTATATAACTGATAGAAGTTATAATTCTCCATATAGTTTATACCTACTATTCTTGTTTTGTTTGTAGATACTATACTTATTCAATACTTCTTTAACTTTGTTTTTTATATAAGGGAAGTTATATTTTCTTTATATTTGTTTAAGAGTTTTTGTTACTTTTATATATTTAAATTCCATTGGTTTATAATATACTTTGATGAGTTCTTTCTACAGTTTTGGTGGTATATATATTTTTCCTTTATACTTATATTATTCTTATTCTGTTTTGTTGGTTTATACTAGTCTTAAGAGAACTTATATATTATACTTATATTTTAGTAGCCTATATACTTTTTCGAGTTTCTTTTTTTAAATATTGTCTGATTCTATTTTCAAGAGTATATTGATTTGTCTTTCTATCTATATTAGGATTCCATCTAGATTTATCATTAAGATAGCTTATGTCTCTTTTGATATCTTCTGATAATAGTCTATTCATCGGCTTAGAGTGTCTGCTCTGCCGTTTTCTGATCCTTTTCAATAGATGATCCGAAAGTTAAATTCTGATAGTTCTTCTACCTATCTTGTTTATCTTTTATTAAGTTCTTTCGTAGTTATAAAGTAGGTGAGGTTCTTATAGTTAGTATAGATGAGTACTTTGTAAGAAGTTCTGGATAGATACTATCTTCATTCTCTAAATACTTTAACTATAGCTATCAACTCTTTGTTATAAATCTGGTAATTTAGCTTTAGACTATATAGTTTTTTCAAGAAGAATGCTATAGGATATAGTCGATATTTATCATCTCTTTATCTTAATTGTCTTTTAAGTATAAAGTCTAAGGCGTTTGTCTCTACTTTATATTGTCTTATAAGGTCAAGGTTCTATAGGATTGGTTTGGATAATACTTATCGCTTTAAGGTGTCGAACGCGATTTATGCCCTATCGTCCTATATGAAGGCTTTGTCCTTTTTGGTAAAGTCTATAAATAGTATGACGATTTTGCTATAATCTTTGATAAACTTCCGATAAAAGTTGAAGAATCCTAGAAATCCTCTGACTTCCTTAACTGTAGTTGGTTTAGGCCATTCTCAAATGGCTTGAATTTTGCTTTCTTATATACTGATTTGTCCTGGTTCTATTATATAACCAAGGAAGTCAACCTTCATAATGTAAAATATGCTTTTTTTTAGGGTTTACTAATAAGTTAGCCTCTTATAGCTTTAATAGTACCTAATATATATATGTTTGATGTTGCTTAAGCATCCTTAAGTATATCAAGATATCGTCTAAGTAGACAATAATAAAGATGTCTAAAAATTCTCATAAGATGTGATTTATCATAGCTTGGAAACTGGCTGGTATGTTAGTCAATCCAAAAGGTATGACTAAGTATTTATAGTGTTTGTATCATATATAGAACGCCGTTTTCCATTCGTCTCCTTCCTTAACTCTAATCAGATTATATGCTCCTAAAAGGTCCAATGCTATGAATATGGTAGCATTATATAACCTATCCTATAGTTCTGATATTAAGGGTAGTAGATAGTGGTTCTTTATTATGATATTATTAAGTTGTCTATAGTCTATATATAAGCATAGCTTGCCTCCTTTTTTTGGTATAAATAGGATTAGGTATCCAGCCGGCAACGTAGACAGTTTAATATAACCTTTCCTAAGGTTTTCGTCTAAATATTCCTAAAGTACTTTTAGCTTGACTTCGTTAAGTCTATATATTTTATAGAACTTTGGTTATATTCCTTCTTTAAGGGATATTTTGTAGTCTTATTTACTATATTATAGTAGACCTATCTCCAATTCTTCTACAAATAACTTAGTATATACTTGATATTCTTATAGAATGTTTTATAATCGTCTTTTCTCTTTGTTGGTTATAAGCATCATTACTTACTTTTATGATTTAATGTCAGTATTCAATATATTAATAGCTTCTTTAAGCTTGCTTGAAGGTACTAAGGTCATAGTATCTTTCTCATTAGCTAAGTCCTATCAGAATTCCTACCTAATGACTTATAGTTATCGTTCTTCCTTAAGTGTCGATAAATCCTATAAAAATACGTCACTTTCCCAATATAGATAGCCATTGATCCAATCAATCTAAAGGTTACTCTTCCTAAGCTATGATAATCCTAATAATACTAGGTATTCAGTAGGGTCTATTATATCAAATCGGATTCTTTCCTATTTCCCTTATATTTCCATTTATAGTTTGTCTGTTTCTTTGTTAACTATTCCTCTATCATAGGTAACCTTTTCTCCATTAGCTATTATAAGGTCATAAGAGTCTTCCTTATATCTTTATCCTAGATAGTGTTCGTTAATAAGTGTTAATAATATATAATTTCCTTATACTCTATAATCTATGATTATGATAGTATTATATCCTTCAAGATTCATCCTAACATATAAATAGTCTCCTTATACTTCTAGGCTTCGTAGGAACCTGATTTTACTATTTCCCTTTCGTAGTTCCTTTACGATCGAGACAATCCTTTTCCCAAATCTTTTCTATGCTTCCTGATGATCTAGAGGATTAATGAACTCCTTTGCCACTGATCTCGATAGCATTCGTAGGTTTCGAAGATGTTTATTATTCTAATTTCTTCGCTGATTATATTCAAGATTCGATTCTTTAGTTGTTTGAATACCTATATTGATGGTAAAGATAGTTCTTCTTTATTACTCCTATCTTATATTATCTTTATAATGTCGATGATTTGTTTATCTAGGTATTTATCCTACTTCTTTTGACTTCATTCCTAATTTCGAATCAAACTAGAGTCTTCCTAAGTTTCTCGTCTGATATGACGGCAGATTTCAGTATAGCTTACGAATTCTTATAATTCTTTAGATATTCTGTTAGCTATTTTCTGGCTGGTTTTTCGAATATACTGTTTAGATATAGTTTATTATAAACTTCCTGATTTTTGATTGATTTCCTTAAATCTTATTATCCTTATATATTGGTATATTTACTCCTTAATCAAGCTATAAGATGCTTAGTCTCCTATCTGTTCGGTATATGATGATTCTTCTTCTTCTAAGTCGTAAATATTCAATCATTATATGTTTAGGGTAAGTTATAGCAAATTCTGTCGACTTCCTACGTATGGATATAGTATAATATCCCTAGTTTATGTTGGTTGTAGGTGCCACTGATTATACTATTCTTTAGCTTTAAGGATTATATGCCATTTATACTCGAGTGTTTGACAGTTCCTTCAATACTCTATTTTACACTTTATTGGGTATTCTTCGCTTGGTTTGAAGGTTGCTAGCCTAGCTTTAATGGTTTATTCCAAGATATACTAATGCTCTATCTCTACTTTTCTTAGTACTCATATGATTGGTTCGTTAGCATATCTTCTCGAAAAGAAGTTATTTTTTATCTTTTTTGCTATATATAATATATATTGGTCGTAGATGTATATCGTCTATGATAGGATATAGTGATCTAGATTCTGATGGTTTAACAAAGGGTCTTCTTCAAACATTATGAAGGTCCTTGGTTGGTTGGCTTATTCTTAGTATGCCTGATGTATTATGACTCCTGCTAGTATAATCTGGTTGTCTAGTTTGTAAGATGCTGGGTATAGTATACGTCTGCTATTGGTTTCTAACTTGTAGGCTGATGATGATATTTCTTTGCTCTTAGGTTTTGGTAAAGGTATAATTTCCCTAAATAATATTTCTCTTATAAGTGTCGGTATGCTGCTTCCTATACTAAGGGTCTCGTCTTATAATTAGGCTTCTGGTTTGCTATCCTTGGTTATGTTCATACTATAGATTTATCATATCTTCTTATAGTTACGTTAAGATAGTATAGCGATGGTTTTCTATTATCTTAAGGGTTTAGGATACCATCCGGTATTCTCCTTATCTGACTTATATTCTTTACACTTATCGTCATAACAGTATGCTTAGCTAAAGGTACTATATGACGTTATATTCATTTATCGTTTGGGTTCTATAAGTCGTTTAAATTCCTTACATTCTCAAGTATAGTGTCCTTTCTTATTATAGTTATAACACTATATATCTTTCTTGTCTTAGATTCTCTTTTATTATCCTTTTTAGAATATATCAATTTCCATAGATTCTAGATAATGTCCATAAGCCATACTTTATAGCTTGTTATAATACTATACTCGCTTTTTGCTATTAGCTTGATATATTGGTTTAAACGTTTAATTTCCATAAGATTTCTTTTCAAGACGTCTCTTATATAATCGATTGTCAATCCTTATAGCTATTGCTGCAAAATCTATAAAATCATCTAGTCTTTTGTGTTTGGATAGTTCGTCTTTTATATCATTTTTCAGTCTTATATAGAATACTATCATAAGAGGGTCGTTAGGCTATAATAGTTTAGACAAGATTTGTCGAAACTTAGATAGGTATTCTAAAGCAGATCCTTTTTATTTAAGATTTGACAATTTCCGTTCGATAGTTCTTTCTTCGTCAGAGTTTCCGAATGCTGTCTTGATGGCTTCTTCAAACTTTTCATAGCTCTCAAAGATTTCTCTAGTTTCTTTATCTTACTTCTTTAGGTTTTCATTCTCAAGATAGTTCCTAAGAGTTGGTTCGAACCAATTAAGTATATCTTCTATAAGTAAGTTAGCTATTAAGAGTACCTTGTCATACTCCTATATGACTTCTGCTACGTCTGTATATAAGTAGGCCTTGACTTAAGTTAGGAATCCCTAAAGGATTCCTTTTTCTCCATCGTAGGGGTCAGATTTCTTCATCTTCACTACTTCCATTCCTCCTGACTTGAGGATTGTTTTAAGCCATACAATCTCGTTGACCATATCTTATATCGTCACTATTAGTCCTCCAATTGTCGACGGTGGTCGTGGGAGATTGCTGCTTAACGAGCTCGATGTTAAGGGGGTGGTAGTAGATGCCATTATGACTGTAAAGATATTACTCAAAGGTATATTGTCAACCTACTAAATAAAAGCTTTCAATGTATAACGATCCTTCCTACCAGTATGTTGATAGGTAGCTAAGGATTCTTAGGTTTATATCCTAAGATA
>NW_006920952.1:7198-8670 GCF_000392275.1 Phaeoacremonium minimum UCRPA7
TCTCTTCATCTCTAGGCTTATGATTATAAGTATGGTCTTATATAGAATTGTGCTTTGCTGGATCACTAGAGTCCTTCATGATCTATAGGTGGTGGCTCACCGTGGCTCACCGTGATCCATGACCTCTGGCTCATGGGTGGCCTTTATCTTATCTCCACATGATATCTTTTCTTATGCCTGCCGCAGGGTTCCTGGCGGCGGCCTGTTTTCTGGCCGTAACATTCTTACTAATCTCCTTAAAGAAGACCTATCTTATTTAAATAACCTTTCCTAAAGAAGGTTTTACTATCTAAACTATAACTTAAAGATAATTAAATAGTTTTTAATCTATTTGATTGAGAGAATTCTCAATCGTTACTATGATAATAATCTTCTATAAGCTTTACTATATAGAATCTCTTACAATCTTATATTTTCTTATAGATATATTTAGTCTATCTATTTTAGATTCTATCTACTATAAAATTCGAATGAAATCATTATATAAAGTAGGTAGGTTTAAAAGATAGACTAAAGCTATTTTTAATCGTTTATTTAGTATTTTTTCTAAATAGTTAACTTAAACAGTATTATGCTAATTTCCTCCTTTACTGTCAGCTAATTCTTTTTCAAATTTTAGTAAAAATATAGTAAAGCTCTCGTTTTCTTACTATTTTAAATCTCTTAATCAATCGATTATTCAAACTTATATATTCAAGTTTTTATAATATTTATAAAGGTATTCTAAATATTGATTAAGATTATAAACTCTATTTAAACTTTCTTTCTTAATAAAAGCTATTATTATATTCTATAAAAGTTTTTTTAACTTTAAATAGATATAAACAAACTAGTTTTAAATACTTCTAATAGCCATTTTATCTACCTTTAATTTATTCTTCATTTCTTTAAACTATACTTAAAAGGCATTTTATATACTTTTGAATTTTAATAAGTTAAAGAAAGTAACTTTCTTCTTTTTTAGTTTAAGAACTAAGCCTTTATTAGACGATATACTTATAATACTCTTTATTTTAGTCTATCTTTCAACTTCTAATTATTAAATTCTTTCTTTAAGCTGACTGATTAACTCTACTATTATATTCTATATAGTTCCTTTGGTAGGAAACCTTTTTATATTATAATCATCTATAATTTAATAAATATCTAGATATCACCCTATTTATAAAGTTCATACAATTATCCATTATCTGATCCTTTTCGTATAACTATTCTAACTAACTGACTAACTAACTAACTAACTAAAATACTACTTTATAATAAATAATAGCTTTATTCAAACTTATTATTATTTAACAACAGTTGTTAACATTCTTTTAATAATATAGCTTAAATAAATACTTATACTCTTATACTTAATCAGTATAAATCTATATAACTAAGTCTAAAAAAAAGTTAAATTATAATATAATAAGCTAGATAGATAGTCTATTCAACTAGCTATAATCTTAATAACGAAAACAATTCAACTA
>NW_006920952.1:8995-15764 GCF_000392275.1 Phaeoacremonium minimum UCRPA7
AAGGCTGAAAGGTGCTGAAGCCATCATATAGGGTTCACAACCTATGACAGAACTAACTTACAAATATGACAAAATGCTATTTACTGCTAATTTACTTATAGAAGATACTTTCAACTAGTTTAAGCTAATACTTTAAGATTATCTTGAAAATAACGAATCAAAGGATAAAGAAAAGAAAACCAAGAAAATCTTTAAGAATTATAATAAGTTTAAAGAAGCTATCAAAGTAGCTTTCAAGGATTTAGATAAAGAATAAATAGTCGAGTGAAAACTTATAACCTTTAGATAGAAAGGATTAGTATTAGAATATATATTAAAATTCCGACAAATTTTATTAAGACTAGATTAGCTAGACAATTTCTTTATGATAGCCTTCTATTTAGGGTTGAAAAATAATATTAAGGATAAGTTAGCTAAATAAGACTGATTAAATGAATTTTCTAAGTATATGAAAATAGTTATATAGATTGATAATCAATTGTTTGAAAGATGTTTTAAGAAGAAATCTTATGAAAGTTAGATACTAAAACCAGTATATTAAGCTAATAGTAAAAAATGAATATAATATAATAATAAGCTATAAAGTATAGCTTATAGATATTATTTAAGATTTATAGAAATCGATATATTTTAGAAAAGATAATAGTAAAGAAAAACCTAAAATAAAAAGGATATATAATACTATAACTATAATAAGAAAGGATACTATATATAAGAATATAAAAAATCTAAACGACTTATAGAGTCTAAACGGTAAATAAACATAATATTATATAATATCTTTAGCTAGACATACTATTATGATGATAAATATAAGGAATATAAATTAGATAAGGAGAATATTAGATAGTATCTTAAACTACTAAAGTAGTAAAAAACCATCGTTATATTATCTTAATATAATCGTAAAAAGATATAACAAATCTATAGTATAAATATAACTAAAGATAGTAAACCAAAAGCTTAATTATAAGACGAAACTTTTAGTATAAGAAGCAGTATACTAACACTTACAAAAGAAATATCATTTAGAGAAATTATACCTTTATTAGAATCTATAAATAAAGAGATATTATTATCAGTATATAAAATAGAAACTAACAAAAGATATATATTATATCTAGCATTATATAAACCTAACAATAAGATTATACTAGCAAGAGTTATAATATATCAAGCATATTAAAAATAAGTCAATTAATCAAAGACTTTAGCAATATTTAAGGAAGATTCGCTACTAGACTATTAAAACTTAAACTATCATATTCTACTATAGATAATATATATCTATAATCAATATATACTCTATATAGTAAAGAAAATAAAAAATAACTTTTTTCTAAGAAGATATGCTAACAAATCAATCATATAAATACTAAGAAAAGTAGAGATAAAGTATTAATATATCTTAGAATAAACCATTAAGGCTAGACTAGCTACCTTCAAGCTAAATGAAGGATATCTAACAAAGTATAAAACAAAGTATTGAAAGAACTGTCAAACATCTAAATATAAATAGTATATAATTTTTAAAGCTAAAGAATAATATAATCAATAGTATCTATAACTAACATAAACTAAGGACATTATACTATATCTATATGTAAGGAACCAACAAAACTTAGTATAACTTACTATATAATAATTAAACATTTTCAACTTAAAAAAAGAAAGGCTATCATATATCTAACAAATAGAGAATCAAGCATTATATAATATAATCAAAGAATAAATATACTAATATATGAAAACAATAAAACTTAAGGAAATCAATTAAGAATCAGAAAGTTTATAATAAATCATATCTAAACAATATATTCGGAAAACCAACTAGGAAATAGTTAATAAGATACTTAAAGAATTATAAAAATTTATAAGTTATATTAAAATCTACCGTTATATCAAACGAAAGATTTAGAAAGACTCTAGCTTAATTTAAAATCAGAAGCAAAGTCAAAAAAAGTAGGATAAATACTTAGATAAGTAAATCATCAATATCATAAAAATGATATAAGACGAAAGTAACAAAAGAGAACTATTTTTACCATCAATATAGACACTCAAATAATTAAAAAATTAAATCTTAAATATAACTAATAAAGAAATTAGAATAATGAATATCTTTAAAACTTATAAACACTATCAAAATCAATGACAAAAAAGTTTACCAACTCTTTAGATTATCAAAAGATATAGGAAAGATTTAGGAAAAAGATTATCTTAATCATAAAGAAACTATAAAAGGGAAATAGTAAAATTAGGTTCTTATAAAGCCTAAAAGTATAAGGAGACTATCTATATATTAGAATAAATCTTAAAGAATATAATACTATCATAATCATAGATTATAAAGTATAAGGAAATTATATATTATCAACGCTTATTAACAAACATTATTTAAGATAAAGATATAAAGAAGACTCTTATAACCTTATAATAGCTAATAAAAAAAAGGTTACCTATAATAGAGAAATAGTCAATAAAGAAATAGACAAACTATAAATGAAAATATAAAGAAAATAGGAAAGAATCTGATTCAATATAATAGACTTTACTAAATATCTAATATTATTAAGATTATTATAGCTTAAAAAGAGTAACCTTTAAATCAATTAGATTAATAGCTATCTATATTAGGAGAGTAATATACTCTTATAAGATTTATCGATACTTAAGAAAGAATGATAACTATAAGTCGTTAGGCAGGAATTCTGACAGAACTTAGTCAATAAGAAGGATACTATAACCTTAGTACCCTTAAGCAAGCCTAAAAAAGCTATCAATATATCAAACACTAATATTGAATTATAAAAGCAAATGATAACGCTTATAACCAACAAAAAGAAAGAATGATTATAAAACATTTTATAAGAATATTAAGTATATACTAAGTTATTTATAAAAGAATTAAAAACAAGTCTACCATAATATAGTAAATAGAATCATAAAATATTACTTAAAGAAGGAATATAACTAAAGTTCTATAAAATATATAAACTTGATAAAGTTAAGCTAAAAGTACTCTAGAAATACTTAGATAAAAACCTTAGGAAAGAATATATTAGATTGTCTATATTGTCAGCTGAATACTTAATCCTATTTATACTAAAAAAAGGAGGTAAGCTATGCTTATATATAGACTATAAATAACTTAATAATATTATAATAAAAAACCACTATCTACTATCCTTAATATCAAAACTATAGGATAGATTATATAATGTTACTATATTTATAGTATTAAATCTTTCAAAAGTATATAATCTAATTAGGATTAAGGAAGAAGATAAATAGAAAATAACGTTTTATATATAATATAAACACTATAAATACTTAGTTATACCTTTTGGATTAACTAATATACTAGCCAGTTTCTAAGCTATAATCAACTATATCTTAAGAGAATTTTTAGATATTTTTATTATTATTTACTTAAATAATATCTTAATATACTTAAGAACGCTTAAGTAGTATTAAATATATATATACTAGATACTATTAAAGTTATAAGAAACTAACCTATTAGTAAACCTTAAGAAAAGTATATTTTATATTATAAAAGTTGATTTCCTAGGTTATATGATAGAATCAGGACAAATCAGTATATAAGAAAGTAAGATTTAAGCTATTAAAGAATGGCTAAAACTAACTATAGTCAAAAAAGTTAGAAGATTCTTAGGATTCTTCAACTTTTATTGAAAGTTTATTAGAGACTATGGCAAAATCACCATACTATTTATAGACTTTATAAAGAAAGATAAAGCTTTCTAATAGGATGATAAGGTATAAATTATATTTAATATACTAAAATAATAAGTATTATCTAAATTAATTTTATAAAACTCTAACTTTATAAGATAATATAAAGTAGAGACAAACGTCTTAAACTTTATATTTAAAGGATAATTAAAATAAAGAAATAATAAATATTGATTATATTTTATAATATTCTTCTTAAAGAAACTATATAGCTTAAAGTTGAATTATCAAATTTATAATAAAGAGTTAATGATTATAGTTAAAGTATTTAGAGAATAAAGATAATATTTATTTAAAACTTCTTATAAAGTATTCGTCTATACTAACTATAAGAATCTTACCTACTTTATAATCATAAAAGAACTTAACAAAAGATAAACAAAATAAGTAAAAGAACTATTAGAATTTAACTTTTGAATCATCTATCGAAAAGGATTAGAAAACGGTAGAGTGGATACTCTAAGCTAACGAATAGACTACTATCAAGAAATACTAAAAGAAATATAAGCTATCTTAATGATAAATCTAGATAAAACTTTAATATAGATAGAAAAGTAAATTAATATACTCTTAAAAGTAAAATCAGACGATACTTAAGGAAAGAAACTTAAAGAAGTATATAAACTATTAAAGTATAAATATAATATATAAGTTCCTTTAAGACTAATATAAACTAGCAAAACAAAGTAAGAATAATATAAGTATAAAGGAAAAATATATATACTATCAAAACTATAGAAAGAACTTATTAAAGTATATTATAAATCAATAGAATTTAAATATATAAAAGTAATAAAGACTTTTAAATAAATATAAAGGAAATATAACTTTCTATATATAAAGAATAGAGTCAAGAAAGTACTAGATAAATATAATGTTTGTAAGTAAAACAAAAATAGTAGATATAAACTATATAAAGAATTATAACCCTTACCAATCATATAATAACTATAAGAGTCAATCTTATAAGACTTTATAGTAAAGCTTTTATTATTGAAAGAATTATTGACAAAAGTTAAGTATGATAGTATCTTTACTATTATCGATAGACTTACAAAGTATATATACTTTATTTTATATAAGAAAGAAAGTAATATTAAAGAATTAGCGTATATATTCTTATAGATAGTTATAGCCAATCATAAACTATCAAAAGAAATAATTTTAAATCAAAACAAACTATTTATATTAAAATTCTAATAATCATTTATAGTATAATTAAGAATCAACTATAAGCTATCTATAACTTAATATTCTAAAACTAATAGACAAATAAAAAGACTAAATCAAATCATCGAATAGTATCTTCAATATTATATTAATTATAAACAAAACAATTAGATTATACTACTATCAGTAGCCTAATTTAGCTATAATATATCAATCAGTAAGTTGACAAAGATATTATCATTCTATATAAACTATAGATTCAATCCAAAGCTTAGCTACCTAATCAAGATAAGACTAAAGTCAGAAAAAGCAATACTTATAGTAGAATAGCTTTAATAACTCTATCAGAAAATAAAGAACTAGTTAGTATTTATTAGAGAATGAATATCAAAGTATTATAACCTTCAAAGAATAAAGAAACCATTCTTTAAGAAAGAAGATAAAGTCTATCTTATATAATAAAACATAAAAATAAAACGACTAAACAATAAATTAGATTATAAAAAACTTAAACTATTCAAAATTAAATGAAAAATATCGGAATCTAACTATAAACTTTTATTATCTAAAACTATAAAAATATACTCTATTTTTCATATTTTACTTTTAGAACCAGTATATAAATCTATAAAACTTTAAATAGATATTAAAGTAAAATTAAACTAAAAATATAAAGTAGAAAAAATATTGAATATATAAAAGAAAGGACGATAAATATAATACTTAGTCAAATAGTAAGATTATAATAATTTAGAAAATATATAAGAACTTCTTAAGTATTTATAAAATTGCTTTAATTTGGTTGCTTAATTCTGCTAAAATTAGCAACAAAAGACTAAAGAATAAAAGAGTCTAAGATAATATTCGTTTAGTCGATAAGAATAGTCGACTAGTTTACTTTATCAAAAGTGTTAAAAAAAGAAGTATAGTTAACTATCTACTTTCGTTTCTCTAGCTTATTAAGACTCTTTAGACTCTTTTCGATCATTTTATACCCTTTGTGTACTATCTCTATCTTTTGACGATATAAGTATATTAAATAAGCTATGCTAGCATAAAACTAACGTTGAAAATCATTTATAAAAGCTTTAAATTCTTTATATATTTAAAAGAAGTCTTTTTCTATTAAATATTCTTTATACTTAATATAATATTTCTTTAAGATAATTCGATTTATTATAATTAGTTAGCTAACGAACGAAGGATATATAAAGAAATATAATATACTAAAACTAAAAAATATTATCAACTTATTATATACTCGACCGGCCCTAACATAGTTACTATACTTCTTCAACTTTCCTTTTATCATTTTATATCTTAGATCCTTCTCCTTATAGTGTAAGCATAATATAATACTGAAACCAAGCTCTTCAATCAATAATATAAGTTTCAAACAATTTAAGGTAGGTTTTGATTAAGACTTCTCTATATAATCCAACATATTGTCAGCATCTTAGCAAAATAAGGAAGATAGTTTCAAAACTTACTAGATAGATAGGACCTAAGTATTTAACTAAGTCTCTAAGACATCAACCTTGAAGGAGAGACATCATATTATAGCCAGAAATTAGGCCGCCGCTAGGAACCCTACAGCAGGCATTTTGCAAAAACTAAGTTATATATAGATAAGATAAGATTAGCTTACTAGAAGTCGCTTATAGATTAGTAAGCCGCTATAAGCAGTAGTAAGCCACAATATACTATAATTTTATATAAGACTATACTTATGACCATAAGCTTAGAGATAAAGAGACTAGCTCTTTAGCTTTCAATACTATAGTTTGATTCTACAATCAATAGGATTTAATAAGTCATGATTATCTACCTTTGTGAATAT
>NW_006920952.1:15784-16828 GCF_000392275.1 Phaeoacremonium minimum UCRPA7
AAACCTAAGGACCCTTAGTTACTTATCGACGTACTGATAGGAAGGATCGTTACACTTTATTATCAAAGTTATAGTATATATTATATACTTTTTCCTTTTTTATTAATACTTTAAAGTAAGATTACTTTATATTTATATAGTTAACTAATATTTTCTTTCTTTCTTTTTAACTTATAAATATTATATTAATCTTTTGATTGATAGTCATTATTTTTATATTATCTTTAGGATGATTATATCTTACTAATAGTATATTTGATAGAAGCTTTACTATTTTTATATTTTTTCTCTTTTTTATTATAAGTTAAAAGTCTTATTTAATAATTATATAGTTTATATTCTTTATACTATTAAACTAAATAGAGTATATTAGTTATATAGCTTTTATTATAACTATATAATCTTAGTAGATTATATATTTTAATAATTAAGATAAGATATATTATAATATTAATTATAATTAAATGATTCTCTTAATAAAATAAAAGATTTAAGACTTTTAGATAATAAATAAAATACTAAGTAAGCGTTAGAAAGTTAAAAAAATATATCTTTAATAAAAAGAATTATTATCATAATAAAAGATAGAATAAATATAAAAAGAAAAAGGTTTTATAACTAAAGATAATATAAAAATAGGTAAAAAAAAAGGGTTATATAAAGGGGGATTAGCGGTACGTTTGATACTATAATAATTGTAGAAAGTTTGGCTATAATATATGAACGTGTCAATTAGATATAGAAATATCTGAGGATGAGGATTTTGAGTAGTTTTAATTGATTTGAGTTATTATGGTGGAAATAACTTATATAAAGATAGTGTGGTGTATGAAAGTGGCTTATTTTGGTTTACTAGCCTACTCGTTATGTAAGTACGTTATATATATATATATAGCGTTAGTAGTAGTAAGTAAAGATATAGAATAGTTATTAAGCTTTTAGAAGAGAAGCTATCAATAGGTTGGTTACGAGTCACGTGCTATAGCACGTGACCTTACACGTGTTCTTCAATCTTAAGGTATAGCCTACATATAGGAGAGAATC
>NW_006920952.1:16949-17178 GCF_000392275.1 Phaeoacremonium minimum UCRPA7
CGCTTATACTAGGTTCCTTACACTATAACAATAGGATTTTTGGAAGACGCTTTTTTTCCTTACTTATATATTATGCTCATCTTTTAGGTAAGGTAGGGGTTATAATAAGATTCTAGGCTTGATCATGCATATCATACTCTATACTCTATATGATTTTTCCTTATCGTTGTAAAGTCCTAACGTCTAAGTATAACTTACCGTTTGTTAATATAACGGGCCAGATAGATAG
>NW_006920952.1:17485-18440 GCF_000392275.1 Phaeoacremonium minimum UCRPA7
TCTATTCTTTGACCATAGTCTTGTGTAGGTGGTGATAGTAATTTGGATGATTACTATATATATATAAGGCTGAAAGATGCTAAAGCTATCATATAAGGTTTATAACCTATGATAATACCCTCCTTCTTTCTCTTATATTAAATTGTATCAAAGCCTCAATATCTTAAAGGTTTCGTTCAGGTTCCTAAGTAGGCTTAAAGTACCCTACCCATTTAATTAAGAGTTTTCGTCTCTATTTTATCTTTTTTTCTTTTAAAATATATTCAATCTCCTATTCCTCTTCTCCCTCCTAACTAATCACCACTGAAGGCTGATAATTGTCTTTGGTTTATGATGGTAATAGGTCTATTGTTGCCCTTTTAAGTAGTGACGTATGGAATATATTGTATATTCCCGGTGGTATATCTAGTCTATAGGAATATATTCTAATAGCTTCGATAATCTTATATTTAGTGTTAAGCTAATCTAATTTCTTTAATATTTAGTCTATCTTAATATTTTGTAGTTATAGCTATACTTTGTCACCTATTTGGAAGTGATTAGCTAGCTGTCGATCCTTATTTGTTTATGATTCTTATTGTTCTTATGCTATAGCTATTGCTGCTTATACTATTTCTATTGCCTTTTAAATACGTTTGACAAAAGCCTCTCCTTTTATTATAGACGATTTATCGTCTTTTTATAGTGTCTTCGTTGACTATGATTGGGTTGATATTATAGCTATATATGAAAAAGAATAGAGTGAATCTTATAGAGGTTGCTATCCTATTGTTTATCACCATCATAGCTATAAATAGATTCCTTTCTCAATCATCTTATTTATAACTTATATAGGTATATAAGTAGACCTTTAGTTCCTGGTTAGCCCTTTCTATAGCTTCGTCTGTCTCTAGATGATAGGCTATAGATAGTCGTTATTTTATTCTCAAAAGGTCATAAATTTGTTTCTATATAA
>NW_006920953.1:0-518 GCF_000392275.1 Phaeoacremonium minimum UCRPA7
GCTTATTATATTATAATTTAACTCTTTTTTAGACTTAGTTGTATAGATTTATACTGATTAGATATAGGAGTATAAGTATTCATTTAAGCTATATTATTGAAAGAATGTTAACAACTGTTGTTAGATAATAGTAGGTTCGAACGAAGCTATCACTTATTATAAAGTAGCATTTTAGTCAGTTAGTCAGTCAGTCAGTCAGTTAGAATGGTCATACGAAAAGGATTAGATAGTGGATAATCGTATAAACTTTATAAATGGAGTGATATCTAAGTATTTATTAAATTATAAATGACTATAATATGGAAGGGTTTTCTATCGAAGGAATCATATAGAATATAGTAGTAAAGCTGATTAGTCAGCTTAAAGAAAGAATTTGACAATTAGAAGTTAAAAGACAGACTAGAATAAAAAGTATTATAAATATACTATCTAATAAAAGCCTAGTCTTTAAACTAAGAAAGAAGAAAGTTGTCACAGGTTGCGAACCCTACATGATGGCTTCAGCACCTTTCAGCCTT